>NW_019392892.1:185000-260345 GCF_000648675.2 Cimex lectularius | reverse complement strand
ATTTTCAGAGAAATGTTTAGATTAAAAGATATCACGATTTTCCGACGCCAGGACGTGATATCTTTCAAAATCGATAAAAAGCGAAATTACTCTGAAATGGTTGAGAATCGGACCATGGACAATATGAACTTTTTTGTTCATTTTAGGGTGAAGAATCTACTGGAGAAGTTTGTAGCACGAGTAGCAATTCTGTATGTATATGTATATATGTATGTATATGTATATATGTATATATATGTATGTATATGTGTGTGTGTATATATATATATATATATATATATATACGAATCGGTATTTTTAATCACGTTTTTCCTCCTCCCCAAGAAGAACTGATTGTTGAAGCGTGATTTTTATCTTATAACATCGGATTTTTGGAAGGATGTGTTATCAAATTGCAAGCTTTTGCATTTCTTGCCTTAAAATTGTTATGCCCGGTTGTATCGGTACACATTCAGGAACGAAGATGTTTTTAAACGGATTTCCACGTCTCAACAGTTCTACCCATTTTGCATCCTGGTAGAACGTCAAGGATTGCCCCGGGTTCCTCTAAGCCGCATCAGTGCTATCTAACTCGGCAGTTACGGGTAGCGATCGAATCCCAGTCGGTCCTAAACTGCGCCGTTATCCCTCAGACGATCCTTACCAAGTTGGAAAAATCGGCAAAACCTTTTTTCCCCCGGTGGTTGAAAGGGTGAACGGGAAGGAAATCGAATAAATGAATTTCCCGCCACGGTCCATCTAGCTGTAGGCCTTCATTGCTCTTCGTCCCGCCGGTTTTATGGGCGCTGTAAAATCTCTACTGTTAAACCTTTCCTGGCCTACGGTCGTGAACCATTACCAGGCGGCCGTTTACGGACGTTTTGCGGCTTCGGATTGAAACTTTAAACGACCCGGAGCCTTAGAAAATCACTTTAAACCAACAGGGATAAGACAATTTGATAATATCACACACAACATTAATCTCAATCCACCTTAAATATGGATTAAAATACCACTAGGACAGGTAATAAAACCATCAATCAATTGACTAATTTAAAAAAAATCGTGTACACGATCTCATATTTTTTCCTTATCAATTCTTTTAAACAACCATAACATTGAACAAACCAATTTACTCGCTTTATATTTCAATAATAAATTTTTTGTACGGATAAACAGTGCGCAATATTAATTATTCTTCTGTACCTAATTACAATCGAAAAAACGAGTATAAAGTAATTTTAATAATAAATCTCTGAAATTTAGCTAATTAATTTTGCTTAACCACTGGGAATTAGGCAGGAACAAATCTCCATTAACATAATCTATAAACTTGTTAAATTAAATTAAAAAACAAATTCGAAATGTGGACTAACAAGCTGTGAAAATAAGTGCTAAAACTGAGAAACTACGCTTTTTTAGCGTAATTAAATACCTTTCATTCGTTAATTAATTAAGTTAATTTCCAGTTTTGTCATAACCTAAATCGTGGAAGAAAAAATATTCATTCTTAGAGGTTTCTTCTTAGCAGATATTACATGGCAAAATAATTATAATCCAATACAATCCAAGTGTGCGGATATCGATGTTTATAGCCAAACATCTATCTCATAAAATAGCGTTACATTTTGATTGATGCTCTAAAGTTCAAAAATGGCTGTTGTCACGTTTTCGATAAAGAATCGATAGCTGTACACAAACGTTTCCTAAAAACATGCTGATGTATGTTGTATAAAGCTCATTACAAAAATTATCTATGCTTAAAAACATTTTTTCGGAACATATCGATATTTTGGGGTAATAGGATAAATCGATCCGGCCAAACTTCGTCGTTTTTGATAAAACATCGATACTGTGATCGATATACGTATGTATCAAAATATGGGGATAACGATTAATAAATGAAAATATTGACGCCTCGAAACTGCCTTGTTTTGTTTTGCTAAATGTCAATGGTTTAAAAGATTGGTGTTTCTTGGAAAGAATATACATACTTTAACAATCGATGTTTTTAAGTTTTCCGATAAAGTATCAGTTGCTGTACACAAAGGTTCGCTATAAACATGCTGATGATTTTATGTTGTACAAAGATCGATATTTTGGTATAATAAATCGATCCGGCTAAACGTCGTTGTTTTTGATAAAACATCGATACTGTGATCGATATACGTATATATCAAAATATGGGGATAACGATTATTAAATGAAAATATTGACGCCTCAAAATTGCGTTGTTTTGTTTTGCTAAATTTCAATGGTTTAAAAGATCGTTTTTTTTTATTTTGTTTTGGAAAGAATATACATACTTTAACAATCGATGTTTTTTAAGTTTTCCGATAAAATAAGGATCGATATTTTGGTATAATCGATCTTGATAAAATACCTATACTTTGATCGTACGTATATTTTGGTTGACCCAGCTAAAGATTACCTCCTATTAAATTTCTCATTTTTAGTAATCAAAAAGTTCCATCAGTAAACCCCGTTAAGTTTTTCAGTATTATACGAAAATTATATATTTGCTCAATATGTACGTGGGGAAATATGCGCACTTGACATCAGCTTTCTTATTTTTGATGCGAAAATTGAAAATTTACGTAAGTAATTTTAACGTGAATATCAAATGAGACATATATTTATCAGATTTTTTTAAAATTCTGAATCAGAAGTTTCTGCATTAGGGCATCAGATTTCAACATTTTCGTTAGAAATAATAGATAGAAATAATGCATGGTTCTTTGTTTTATTATTTGCTATCGATACTTGAGATGTTTTAAATACGATTTTTTTAAATATTTATTTTTTAATCAAATAAAGCACTCTTAATACTTTAATCGTCAATCAACTTAGTTCAGTAAGAACTTGTAAAGAATCTTTTACTTGTAAGCTTTGAAAAAAGGGTTAAAATATGCTGTTGTTTTTTTCTTTTTCTTGTAAGTCAAATACTGGTGGTTTGTGTAAAACAGAAGGTACGCCCTTATTCTGTTCCATGGGGACAAAAGGGCCTTGAAACTACCCAGGGCGACAAATCACCGACCGCACAATCATGTGAAAAGGTTAACAAACTGGACAAAGAAGTCGAGTGGCTTTGCACTCCGGCCGGCTTGGCGGGCCGAGAAGGAGTGAAAAAGGGGACGGGAATTTACGGCTCGTAAGTAAGGAGAGCCCTTTTGTCGAATAACTTCTGAAACTTTGCCCTGACTAGTTAAGAGCCATAATTACAAGAAGCCCTAATGAAATATAATACGACCTCTTCTGAAGAAATGTGACAATGCTTTTCTCGGAGGAGGCGCGCGAATTTTTCTCCACTTTCCTTTTCAGTCGTTTCCTTTATGAAAAAGCGGTCCTCTTTCTCAACAGCCGAGGAGTTGGAGCATCTTTCAACCCTTGTATTTTAAATTTGCTTTATCAAAAAACCCTGTTGATAATGTTTTTAAAAGTGTCTTATTTTGGCATGGGGGCAGGAGAGAAAACTCAAATTAACAAAAGTTTCCAAAAAGGTTATATCTGTGATTCAAATTAATTAGGAGTGAAATTTCATATTTTCATTCTTTTTTACTTTTTTTCAATATGTGTGGTGATTAGTGATCGTTAATTAATGATTATTTGTGGAGATCGTGAGATGCGGTCTGGTGTGATGTAGGTTTCAGAAAAACATTTTCTTTATCGTGCCAACGTTTCGATCTTTATTGAGATCATCTTCAGGGCCTGGGATTTACAAACATTGTTTAAATTTAACAAAAACATAGAGGATGTGGAAAAAAGTGGATTTATACAATGCAACAAAAAAAATTTTTTATATTCACGAATTTCGTGGTCCGCTTGACCAATTAATATATTATAATTAATTAAGGTTTTTAGTTGAGATAAAAACCTTAATTAATTTTAATGTATTTTTTTATATTCAATCAACGTATTTCTACTCACTTTTTTTTTTCAATGACTAATATCTCTGTTTATTGTTTGTCTTTTCTTTCTCTTCTTTTTACTTTCCTTCAATAATTATACTCTTTCTTACGTTTTCTCATTTCTCTCTCACTTCTCTCTCACTTCTCTCTCACTTCTCTCTCTCTTTCTCTCTCCCTCCCTCTCTCTCTCTCTCTCTCTCTCTCTCTCTCTCTCTCTCTCTCTCTCTCTCGCTCTCCCTCTCGTACCTGTTATAACTATCTATATACCAATGTTTTATCTGTTTTCTCTTTGTGTTTGAGTAACCCAATCTAAAATTTTTTTTTCCTTTTTTCTTCTTTACTCTTTTAGTCTCTTTCGTTCTTTTCTGAATATTTCTTTTCTCTCTCTCTCTCTCCCTCTCTCTCTCTCTCTCCCCTCTCTCTCTCCCTCTCTCTCTCCCTCACTCCCTCTCTCTCTCTTTCTTTCTCTCTCTCGCCCTCTCTCTCGTACCTGTTATAACTTTCTATATACCAATGTTTTATCTGTTCTCTCTTTGTGTTTGAGTAACCCAATCTAAAATTCTATTTTTTTTTTACTTTTTTTCTTCTTTACTCTTTTAGTCTCTTTCGTTCTTTTCTGAATATTTCTTCTCTCTCTCTCTCTCTCTCTCTCTCTCTCTCTCTCTCTCTCTCTCTCTGGCTCTCTCTCTCTCTCCCTCTCTCTCTCTCAGTCTATCTAGTTATCTAAGTTATCTATCTATCTCTATCTGTATATCTGACGTACCCTTTATTACTTGCTTCTTTGTTTATTTTCTTTGTGTTTCTTTCTCTTCTTCTTGTTTCTTCTTCACTCTCACTCTCCTTCCTTTTTTCTGGTTCATTTTTAACCGATAACTCTCCGAAGATCCTCATTAAGATCCAGAACTTGAGTCTTGATTAATCTTGAGCGTTTAATAACGAGTGCGATTATGCAAAAATCTGAATTTTTGATTTAAAATGTATTTTAATTTGGTACACACTATAATTGAGTGACCATGGGTGGCCGCTAACTGCGAGCAGACATTGTAATTCATGTCACTAATTTACCGGAAACGGTTTCCCCTTAACCAGAGCACCGTAAACAGTTTCTAATATTAACGAAAACGTTGCCGAAGCCCGCGGGGCAAGTTTATGCTTCATTCATGGCCAAACGGGTATTGTGAGAAGGGGGCTCGCCGCTCCTTCGACCCCTCGCCCATGAATATCTGTCGAAATTATCGACGGTCCTGCCGAATAAAAACGAAACTTGTACCAGTCTACGAATTCCTTATTCTTCGACTTTCCGACTGGTTGAAAAGCCGAGTCGGGTTATCAAATCCGTGCACGTAGCGGCGATAACGGCCTCACGGGAAAAAAAATCAGAAACTCGCGGATTTCAATTGTATGGAGTGCCAAACGAATATTCCTCCCATAATCTTGGCAATAATAGAGACAATTTATATTATTTTATATTGATATGTATATTATAGATTTTTTTTAAAATTGAAAGTGTGGTCCATCTTCAAAACTCATCGACTCGACGACTTTTGATCAACCAGTGGATCAATCCTAACGAATTTATTGAACTCTCAATCAATTCCGCTTAAATAGTACAGAGAAAGCACTAATTTAACGTATCGATTTTTATTAACCAAAATCGATGTATTGTGTGTACAATTTTGGTTAGCAAACATCGACGATTTTGCAGTATCGATGTGTTTTCATTTAATTAACATCGTTGTACATTCCAGCAAACAACGTCGCTCGTTTGAGGAATCGATATGTTATCCAAAATACATCGAATTCTTAATACATCGATATTAAATCACAAAACATTGATGTTTTGACGAATCGATATTGTATCAACTGCCATCCATGATTTGTAGAAGCGATATTTTGTCAACAAGCACTGATGCCTTTTCTGTTCAATTTTGTATTAATAAACATCGAGGTTTTTGCAGTGCCGATGGGTTTTCAATCAGTTAACATCGTTGTATATTAAAAAAACAAAGATATTTTATACGTAGAACTTAGAGGTTTTGACTAAATTATAATTTATCGACAATCATCGAAGTAATTTTGGATCGATTTTTGTATTAACAAACATCTACCTTTTTGAAGTATCGCTTTGTTTTTCATTCCAAAACTATTTCTGTATCTTTTCTGTCGATAAACATAGATTTGTATAAGCATCGACATTTTGTCCATAAGCCTCGAATCTTTGATTAATCGATTTTTTAAACAAAGTCACCCTTATTTAAAAAGAGATGTTTGGCCGGATCAAAATTTCAATATCAAGATTGGATGATGGTATGTCAATTTTTTAAGTGACTAACAAACATCACGTTTTGTATCGGTGTTTTTTCATTTAAGTACTATTTTCGTATCTTGTAGCAAATTAGCATCGATGTTTCTTGAGATCGATATTAGCCCAATAACCTTCGATTTTTTTAAACATCTATATTATATCGATAAACATCGATATTTTGTCCATAGGCATCGAATCTTAATTGTACCGATATATTTCAAGCAACTACACCCCTATTTTTCAAATCCTGTTTCGATGGATCAATATTTTATCAACAAACTTGGAAATGTTGCCTTATCGACTTTTTTAGTGACTAACGAACAGGTATCGAAGTTTTTTCAGTCGCGTAACATGTTTTTGGAATTCCTTTTATATAAATACGCACCGATTTGTTTGTTACTGAAAGATAATTGTTGTTTTTTAATCGATGAATTTCATAAGACAAGACAAACGTTTAAACAAAATATATGTTTCGATGCATCGATATTTTATCAACAAGCTTTGATGTGTTGTCTGTTGGATTTTTTAAAGGCCTTATAATCATAGTTGTTTTTGAAATGCCGATGTTTTGTCATTCAAACAATGTTTTTGTATATTTTAGCAAATAAACTTTGATACTTTATAAGACCGGTGATGTGGCGATAAGCATCGATATTTTGGTTATGTTCATGAACATTGTTTTTTTTTAAAATTCGCTATTTTCTCAGAAGACAAATGTTAAGATGCATAGATAATTTAACAGTAAGCCTCGAACTTTGACGAATTGATGTTAAAGAAAGTCACCCTTATATTTAAAACAATCGTTGTAAAATTTTTTGACACTATTTTTGTATCTTTTAGCAAATTTGGTTAGCATAACATTGGCTTCATGAGATCGATGTTATGCGAATAACCATCGATTCGTTAAACATCGATGCTATATCCGTAGAAATCGATTATTGTCGATAAGCATCCAATATTAATTGTATCGATATATTTCAGGTATCGGGTTGTCCGGAAAATAATGCAGGATTTTAAGTTTTCATTAAAAAAAATCTATATAAAATATTCTGTTTACGTTTACAGGATTACTCATTTGTATGAATGTCAACACTTATTAATCCTCTTCCAAATGATATTGTTTGTTTACCTCTGTAGCATTCCGNATATATATATATATATATATATATATATATTTGTTTTCAGCACCCGTGTTATATTCACAAAAATCGATATTTTGTCAATAAGCATCGAATCTCAATTGTATCGATCTATTTCAAGTAACTACACTCCTATATTTCAAAACATGTCGTGATGGGCCAATATTTTATAAACAAGCTTGGACGTGTTATCTCATCGAGTTTTGTAGTCACTATCGAACAGGTATCGAATTTTTCAGGCAAGTAACATGTTTTGGGAATCGATTATACATATTATATGTATATATATAAGCATAATACATTTATATGTATATATTGATTATATATAAAAAAATCGATATATACATATATATTATCGATTATATATCGATATATACATACATACATACATATATATATATATATATATATATATATATATATATAAGCACCCATATTATATCCACAAGCATCGATATATTATCTGATCGACTTTTTAACGATTATCAAATATCGATCTTTGTGAATTATCGATGTTCATTATTCAGGTACTATTGTAGTATGTTTCAGGAAATAAAAATCGATCTTTTAAGGTATCAGTATGTATAGAAATATAGATTTGTTTAAGGAACGATATTTTATCGAACAATTTATACGAAACATCGATATTTTGACAGTATGCCCCGAAATTGATATATTAGAAATAACTACACAAAATCGATGTTTTATGAACTCTCAAACCTCTACACAATAGTATACTGTTTGAAATGAAATCCTTAATGGCGCAATAATCGTCGAATATACAAAGGTGTTGCATACTAATTAACTAATAATTTCTTCGTGAGAACGTTTTCTTCAAACCGAATCATGCGAGATTGGTGTGCAGAAGTGTTGTAATTATCGATTTTTATGAAGGGCCTTTTAAAAATAATGTGTTCTTTGGGGGGGGGGGGGTCAAATGGTCGGTGTGAGCACGCGAGTTCCTTGAAGGGCGGAAAAAAAATCTACTTGTTGCCCCTTCATGTTTGCTCTGGATTGTTTGCCCACCGATTCTTTCATCCTCACGAACGTTTTCCGACGATCGCCGATGCCATGGTACGTGATGGGGTGGGTGAAAATCAGAAAAGTTTGCCTTCTCCGAGCCCGCTGTCGCCTTTTCCAATAAACAAGTGCTCCGTCTTATTTTCTCACCTATCTGCTCGGAACACTCGCCGAAAAATGAAAAAGGCCCTATAAATATTTTATGGGAGGTCTGAGGGAGTGTTTTTCCCATTGGAAAATGGAGTTTTCAAGGCGAGACAGAGCCAGGCCGCATCCCGACGATCCAGTCGAAAAGGCCATAAACACTTTATATATTGCGAAACGGCCTCGTAATTGAGAATTGGATGTCAAAAGGCGTTTGAAATTTCGGAATTGGGCTCGGCTCGAGTGGCGGCGGATGAATGTAGATCAGTTGCCCCAGTGGGCTGAGGACGGTAAGGGGGTTGTAAACGCACAATCGCCACCCGATCCTTCCACCCTACACCTCCGCAAAACCGCCGAAACACTCAGATTTTATATACCATCCCCTACACAATTACCAAGGCTTTACGTCTGTTTCCAGTGACAAAAGACCTGTTTGTCGAGAATAGGTAATGGAACGAAACGGCATGCCAAGCATGTTGAACAATTGAATGCCTTTTCACGTTTACGACGCGACTCAGTTTCTTTATATGTTACTTATTCAAGGTAACAATTTGTTTTCAACTGAATTAATTAAATTTTTCTTAGATGCTTCCAGCATTGTAAAACCTCGATCGTAATGATGTTACATCTCATTGAAAATGTACCAGTAGGTAATATCATAGAATTTTCAACCTATTTAAAGCACAAAATGGATTTGTCATGTTAAACTAACCTTTTCGACAAAGCTTGATTATTTATTAATACATGTTGGCATAATTTCAGTTGATTTATAAGTTAAGGCCTGGTCATTTTGACTTTAACGTCGATTTATAAAGTATCGACATTTTACATGAAATAAGTCACAGTTTGTATGAACTAATAAACTACAATATAAGTTTGCTACAAAATCAACGATGTTTTACCACTAAAACAACCAAATTTTATTATAACTATCAATACGAAACTCATCGGCATATATATTTTACCTTAGATGTAGATGTATTAGTCGGGGTGTAATATACTTGGCCCCTTAAGATATTTTACCTTAGAAAACATCGAAACTTTGCTACGATATGTGTGACGTTCAGTGACCGTTAGTTAATGATTATTTGGAGATCGTGAGATGCGGTCTGGTGTGACGGTTTTAGAAAAACATTTTCATTATCGTGCCAACGTTTCGATCTTTATTGAGATCATCTTCAGGGCCTGGGATTTATCAACATTAGTTAAATTTTACAAATACATGATGTGAAAAAAAGAAAAAATGAATTTGTACAACTATTCTTTTATGGATAAAAGAGTAAAGCAACCTATCTACGGCTCGAAAAAAACCAAACAAAATCCTACAGCACTGGCTACCCACCATTTTGAACACCAACATATAACATATAAAACAATGTGTGTTGTTTAGTGACCGTTAGTTAATGAATATTCGGAGATCGTCAGATGCAGTCTGGTGTGACAGTTTTAGAAAAACATCTTCATTGTCGTGCCAACGTTTCGATCTTTATTGAGATCATCTTCAGGGCTCAAAGTGTTTGTTGTCTGCGTAATTGTGTCATTCTTGAGTGCCCTACACTTTGAGCCCTGAAGATGATCTCAATAAAGTTCGAAACGTTGGCACGATAGAGAAAATGTTTTTCTAAAACCTACGTCACACCAGACCACAATTCACGACCTCCGAATAATATAAAACAATAATCACATTCCACACATCAAACATTTCTACGTAGTTTAATTTATCAACAATTTGGTTTCCTTTCCCTGATTATTCCCGTCTATATAATCCTGAAAGGATAACCAGGCGGAGCCATTACCCATTTTTTCCATGTCGGCTCCTTTCGCCTCAAAAAAGCCAACTCCTCATATAAAAATGTCTTCATATCCCGACTTCCTTCCCCACCCCTTCAAAATCCAAAGTATATAAACATAAAACATCAATATCTCTGATGAGTCAATTCACTTTGATTGAATCTAAAATTCTAGCATTGTATAATTTCATTTTTTTCACATCCTACATGCATTTGTAAAATTTAAACAATGTTTGTAAATCCCAGGCCGAAGATGATCTCAATAAAGCTCGAAACGTTGGCACGGTAAAGAAAATATTTTTCTAACACCTAAGTCACACCAGACCGCATCTCGCGATCTCCAAGTAATCATTTGCTATGATAGTTTATCACCTAAAACATAACACCTTTGAACATTCGATATTTAATCGAATAACATCGATATGTTCTAAAATCGATACGAAAAAATATCAACGTTCTAGAGTGTCGATTTTTTACCCAATGCCTTCATTGTACGGAAGCACCAATATTTTATTTGTACAAACATCGGCGATTTGACTTATCGATATTTAGTCAAATGACATCGATATATTGTGGAATCGATATTTTATCCAAAAACATAGAAGATGTAAAGGGCATTGACCAGCTACTTATTCACAATATGTTTGGTGCGATGGGGGATGTATATTCTTTTTATAATTCCTCTGATTTGTAAGTGAAAATCAACAATAAACTTATTTTGACAACTTCAGATTCTCAGCCAATATTTAAACATTAATTTCGTTTATCAACATACATACAACATTTTGGTTCTTTTTTACCATCTCTTATTTTTTTAATTTTAAATATAATTTTAGTTTTTTAATAAATACATTTTTTATATAATTCATTTATTTATTTATTAAAAATGCAAAACCTTGAAAGAATATTTTATATATAATAACACCAAATTATCGATACTATCGATATTTAATCAGATAATATCGATATATTATAGCACCGATATTTTATCAAAACCATTGGAGTTTTAATTAACCGATTTTTTATCCAAAAACCTTTCAATGTAATAACATCGTTTTATAGAAATTCGCCAGATTGAATCGCGTATGAACGAACAACAAAAAATCATGCTTTAAGGAAGAATTTGATTTTTACATGAAAACACGTTAAACTACGAATCATTTGACATGAAAAATTGCCTTTTTTTTTTTTTTTTTTTTTTTTTTAATGGATACCAGGGACTGGAGGAGTTCCCTCCTGAGTACTGCAGCTGAGCTGTACAGCTTATTGTACTTTATCCCCGGCTCCATATTTTGGGGGAGGGCTCGCAACACAAATGTGAACTTGAGCCCCCGTTGTACCGGTGTTCTTCCATCGAAGAAACTCATTTTTGAGGGGGGTTGGGACCAAAATTCAGGGTCGCTGAGATCCGTTCCCGCCCCTTCCATTGATGAGTGCCGTGTCAATTTCTTTCAATTGCGGCCACCGGTCCCCTTAGGCGTCAGAAAAAGTCCAGAGGCGACGGTGGGGATCGAACCCACGACCGCGGGATCTAATAGCCGAGAGTCTGACGCCTTAACCACTCGGCTACCGCGGCCCCTCGCCTTAGTTTTAATGGATTTTCAAAAATGTTTTTGAACATTTGGTGGGCGGTATGTTTATCCATTAGCACTTTTTCTGTTTCAGAGCTTAAATCGTTCTCTGTACTTTGATATTCATTATGATTAAGTTTAAAAATGTGAAAATTTAACACGTTAGAAAAAGCAGTTAGCGTAAAAGGTGAAATATTTAGTTTTAACGTTATGATTTCTATTTTGATTAACAATCGCTTTTGTTAAGTTAAAATGAGAAAATAGCATTTTTTAAATTATCATAACTTGAGGCAGAAACTCTGTAATATTGTCCATAAAACGCCAGATAATCCTCAGTTCGCCGCAACCAAAACAAACCTTTTTTTACCGTTTTACAGACTCCAACTTTACCGTTTACATACCGAACACAGACGCGTTTATCCGATACCTCACACGTAAGTATTCATTGAGGCATCTCTGCCAGAACCTTTTTTTCCCGGTAAAATGTTAAGCTAGGGGATTTTTTGTGTGTGTTTGAGGGGGGTGCTGTGAATCCCGCGGGTGCCACTCGCAGTTCCCCGGGGCCTACCTAGCCTCGACGGCCATATATCCTTGCCGCGTGACCAGATTAACCGTTGAGACAGGGAGGCCGAATCCTGTATTAAAATGAATAAGGCAAATCGATGTCGGCACGAGAAAAAATTTATTATGGATCCGATTTAGACCCCATAGTCCTCGCTCTAGGTCTCCGGTCCAATTTAAAAACCATGCGTGGAAATCACGCTCAAAATACTTAACCAGCTTATGATTTTATGTTTTTATTTTTCTCTTAAAGCTCACATAAGATTCCGACAAAAACGACGAAGGTTCTGGCTCATCCAAAAACAAAAACAGTATTTTTTAAATGGATATTTCGTGTTTTTCAGATCCGCCGAAGATAACGGAAAGACCGAAGAACCAGCAGGTCCGAGCAGGTGGAATCGCGGCGTTCTACTGCGAGGCCAAAGGCGACCCGCAGCCGCTCATCTTCTGGAAGAAAAATGGAAAAAAGGTATCATCCTCTTTTAAACATTTTATATTTATATAGTAAATATCTTGGTTAACCAATAGATGGATGAAAGACTAGTAAACTGTATTGGTAGGTCACGAAAATTTCGCCAAATAACTTGGGATTTGAGTCAAACCAGGTAAAAACATCCAGTCTTATGAAGCTTGGCTTTTTCTTACTTCTATACAACTTTAGATTACCAAAGATTCCTTTCTAAAGCCCTGAATGCTGTGTTAAATCGTTCGTCGATAATGGGAGTTACGTACCTTTAAAAGCCTAGACCTGCTCTTTTATTGCTATACTAGTAAAAACAGATACCTTTTTTCTAATTAGAGGATCATACTTGAATCATGAGTCATCTATGTAAGAACAAGGATTTACCAAGAAAAATTATAAAGTATGTGTGCTATCAAGTTAAAACACTGTCATAAAAGACGTTGACAGTCTGAAAGCAAAATATGCAAACCAAACGTGTTGTATTAAGACCCAATGTTGGAAATGATCTAGCATTTGACGAGTTTACCTTGAGAAGGCAGAATGTCTCTTGGGTACTCCTAATCATGTGTTAATTCATACTAAATCTGTCCGATATCACGCTCAAATACGGGTGGCCGCGGTAGCCGAGTGGTTAAGGCGTCAGACTCTCGGCTAGTAGATCCCGCGGTCGTGGGTTCGATCCCCACCGTCGCCTCTGGACTTTTTCTGACGCCTAAGGGGACCGGTGCCGCATTTGAAAGAAATTGACACGGCACTCATCAATAGAAGGGGCGGGATCGGATCTCGGCGACCCTGAATTTGGTCCCAACCCCCTTCAAAAATGAGTTTCTTCGATGGAAGAACACCGGTACAACGGGGCTCAAGTTCACTTTTGTGTTGCGAGCCCTCCCCCAAAATATGGAGTCATGGATAAAGTACAATAAGCTGTACCTGCAGTGCTCAGGAGGGAACTCCTCCAGTCCCTGGTATCAAAAAAAAACTGCAATTACGAATCTGAAATCCTTCTCCTTCATCTACTATGGATACGGAATGAGTGTTGGGTGTTCCTGTTTACTCTGCAGTCATTCCTCTCCATTGGATAAAATATCGTCACATATGCAGGCGAAACCGCCAACCTTTCACTAAACCATCTCAAGTCGCCTTCAGGAACGTTCAAAACCTCCTGCCCTGTTTGGAAGAATGTTTCGCGAAGTGGAGGATCAGACCCAATGAAATTAAATCTCTGTAAATAAACTTCATCCTCATTGAATACCCCAGCAACCAATGTCATCCGCTATTTTGCGCTTATGCAAGCGTTCCGTCCTCTAAACAATCTGGTAAAAAATGATTCGTTCCGTTTCGTATCCAACTTTATTATCCACACAGTCCTCTTGATCCCAATGGCAGTTTTCATGCGGAACCATTCCCGACATACCGCTACGGTTACCAGTCGCCTCGAGTTACTCTCCTTACTCCTTAGCAGGAGAATGCAGTGAAAAATAGAATGCAAAATTCACATAAATAATGAAGTTTTAATTGGTACCCTTGGTTAAGCGGTCATAGGTCGCGATTGCTTAGCATACAAAGATAATAAGGCAGTTTCTTCAACAGCGAGGTGTTGGCCAGTTTTGCTGATGATTCTTCAATTATGAGTTTATTTATTATGTCTGGCCCTCTGAAATTCTTCCACTTCTCATCCATTCTGAGTTGGACAAGTCTAATTGATTCTGTTAGTATATGGATTGCAGATACTCCTCTGGACAGTTTTTCTGCTTTTGCATTACTCAGAACACTTTTGTACAACTTCGTCGTATTTCCTTACTAAATGGAACATTAATCGCCGCAAGTAGCTTTGAAATACACGAATCTATTATGGCTTGGGTATTGCCTAACCTGGCGAGATCACCATCAGGTGCTGTTAAGTTATTAGTCTTACGGCTTTTTTCTATTGCCCGTTTGACCCTTTTTTTGTATTACCTGGATAGCCACATTCTTTCTCAGTCTTAGGAGATTTTGGATGCATTCACCGACTCTTTTGGAGGTGATCTTTATATGCACTTATATGCTTTTACACCTGCTTGGTTGTCTGATCTGTGAAGTTGTTTGTCCAAATGGTTATTTCCTAAGATACTTTACTTGAAAAGTACCTCTAAAAACGGGACACTACATACATTTTCAATGACAAAATGTCTTATAAAATCTTATGAGGTACCACGAGGGACAGATGACTATTACGTGTTACTCAATTAATTATGGTTTTAAGTTGAGATAAAAAAGTCAGTGTCACGAGCGGGATTCGAACCCACGACCTTCCGCTTGATACGCCTACTCTACAACTTGAGCTATCGTGACTTCGATCCCCCCGGGCACTTACTTCACATCTCAACCGCACCTTTTGAATTTTCCCTCCTTTTTGCCATTTTTCAAATGTCGTGTAATCTATTTGATTCTGAATGGCCACGGAGAGGTTTAGTGAAGTATACTTAATTTCAATTCGTTAAATTCACTATTTTTCGTGATCCGCTTGACCAATTAATATCAATCAATTAATTAAGGTTTTAAGTTTTGAAAAATGGCAAAAAGGAGTGAAAATCCAAAAGGTGGGGTTGAGATGGGAAGTTGGTGTCCGAGTGGATCGAGGTCACGATAGCTCAAGTGGTAGAGCAGAGGCGTATCAAGCTGAAGGTCGTGGGTTCGAACCTCGCTCGTGACACTGACTTTTTTATCTCTACTTAACCTTAACTAATTGAATGATATTAATAGGTCAAGCGGACCACGAAAAATAGTGGAATTACGTATTACATTCGGTTTGTTTTGAGAAATCCCACGCCCCTAGAACCCTCGCTGATTTTTCAACTTTCATTTATTTTTTCTATATGTGAACCTAATAACCAGACAAAATCCCTCTTCATAATATGGTCCTCCCATTGGCCGTATTGTTCATCAAGGTTGTTGATGATACTGGATTAAAGAAACTTCTCTCTTTTCTTCCAGGTCTCGTCGACGCAGTCGCGCTACGCCGTTGAAGAATACCCGAACGGTTCTATGCTTCGCATTGAGCCCGTCCGGCCCATCAGAGATGATGCGACGTACGAGTGTGTCGCCGAAAACGGCGTAGGAGACGCAGTGTCCGCAGAAGCAACGCTCACCGTCTATGAAAGTAAGTCAATTAATGATCAGTTTTGGGGATTTTTTATTTACAGAATAATTTTTGCATATGTTATTTGATATATCATCTTTGACGCTCGGCCTTTATAGAAGAATGTAGTGCTTTTTCAAAGGAGAAAGCTCGTTTCAGGATTAAAACGGAATGCATGTGTATCGTGGAATTGGGGTGGCTATGTGATTTAGAAGGGGTCAAGCTTGTTTGCTGGCAAACAGGTCCGGCTGAGGTCAACATTTGCCCAAGACGACAGTCTTGCCAAGCCGGATCGACGAGTTTAGTCCTTTTAATTTCTACGAGTCAAAACTCGTGAGCAACCCGTTGGAAAAACGAGCCAGTCTGGTTCACCCTTTGGTGAATATTTCAGAAGGAGGACGTTTATTATTTGGCAAAGGGGGCTGGGGAGCTTACACTCGAGGCACAAACGCCTCGGCGAAATCCCTTTTATCTTAAAAAGAGATTTTTCCTCATTTCTCAGGCTGGTCTTGTTTTTTTATTTGTGTGTATATACGCATAAACACGCGACCCGACCCTTCTTCCATCTCAATCCACTCCCCATCTCTAAATATTTTCATACGACGGTTCACCCTTAAACGCGGTGTCTTTTCGCACTTCAAAAAAAAACACTTGATTTCTTCCCTCCGATAAAAATATCCAACAAATTAAAATAGATAAATAATATATTTTTTTACATATTTCATCTTCAATCACTGTGAAAACAGTGGGTTGGAACGGGCACAGAAGACACTCAAAATTTAATTTTACTAAGATAACAACCAAAGTTGTATTTTTTTAAGCCTCATCACCCACATTAAAATAATATTCACCAAGCGAATAAATGATTTATTATAGAACGTAATTAATGATGGTAATAATGTTTGGCTGGAAAATATCGGTACTTCAAAAGAACAATGTTTATTGATAAAATATTGAAGATTTAAATCTTGGATTATAATTGATAAAATGCCGATACTGCTGCAAAAGTTCGAATGTTGTCCACAAATATCGAGGCGTTAATCACCGATTATAATTGATATAATATCGATATTGCTGGATCATGTATCAAACTGTTGGTCATTTAACAAATATCGACCTCAAACATCGACGTTTTTTATCACATATTGGGGCTTGAAATTATCGATTCTAATTATAAAATATCGATACTGCTGCGAAATATCGAAAGCTGTTGACAAATTCTGAGGCTGTAAATCATCGATTCTAATTATAAAATATCGATACTGCTGCAAAATATCGAAAGTTGTCGTCAAATAGTGTTGTTGTAAATCATCGATTCTAATGATAAAATATCGATACTGTTACAAAAGAACGAAAGTTGTCGTCAAATATTAGGCTGTAAATCATCGATTCTAATTGATAAAATATCGATACTGCTGCAAAATATCGAAAACTATCGATAAATTCTGAGGCTGTAAATCATCTATTCTAGTTGATAAAATATCGATACTACTGCAAAAGATCGAAAGTTTTCGTCAAATATTGAGGCTGTATACCATCGATTCTTGTTATAAAATATCGATATTGCTGCAATAGATCATGTTTCAAACTATCGGTTTTCTATGAACAAATATCGACCTCAAACATTGACGTTTTTGATCAAATATTGAGGCTTGAAATCATCGATTCTAATTATACAATATCGATACTGCTGCAAAATATCGAAAGCGGTCGATAAATGCTGAGGCTGTAAATCATCGATTCTAATTGATAAAATATCGATACTACTGCAAAAGATCGAAAGCTGTCGATAAATATTGGAGCTGTAAATCGTCGATTCTAATTGATAAAATATCGATACTGTTACAAAAGATAGAAAGTTGTCGTTAAATATGGAAGCTGTATACCATCGATTCTAATTATAAAATATCGATATTGCTACAAAAGATCATGTTTCAAACTATTGGTTTTCTTTGAACAAATATCGACCTCAAACATCGACGTTTTTTATCACGTATTGAGGCTTGGAATCATTGATTCTCATTGATAAAATATCGATAGTGTTGCAATAGAACGAAAGTTGTTGATAAATTTTGACGCTGTATATCATCGATTATAATTGAAAAATATCGATAGTGCTGTAAAAGATCGAAAGTTGTCGGCAAATATTGAGGATGTATATCATCGATTCTAATTACAAAATATCGATACTGCTGCAAAAGATCGAAAGTTGTCGACAAATATTGAGGCTGTATACCATCGATTCTAATTATAAAATATCGATATTGCTGCAAAAGTTCATGTTTCAAACTATTGGTTTTCTTTAAATAAATATCGACCTCAATCATCGACGTTTTTTATCAAATATTGAGGCTTGAAATCATCGATTCTAATTGATAAAATATCGATATTGCTGCCACAGATCGAAAACTGTCGATAAATATTGAAGCTGTAAATCGTCGATTCTAATTGATAAAATATCGATACTTCTGCAAAAGATCGGATGATTTCGCTAAATATTTAGGCATTAAATTATCGATCGTAATGAATAAAATATGCATACGCTGGAAAAGGTCGATGTTCCAAGCCATTTATTTTCTGTGATATAATATCGATACTTCAATAATTGACGTTTGCCGATCATATATCGACACTTCCAACCAATGATTTCGGTTGATAATAGATTGAACTGGAATCCTAATTGATAAAATATAGATTCTACAGCAACAGATCGAAATTTATAGCAATTGGTTTCAGTGATAAAATATCTATACTGCACAATATCGATGATTTATCCAGAATTTTCTTTGATACAGCGATGCTTGCGTATAAAATATCGAAAGATGATGATGACATGAAGATGATCTCAATAAAGATCGAAACGTTGGCACGATAAATATATTAATATATTTTATATTATTATTTATAAATATATTAATATATATAATATAATAATTTTTCTAAAACCTACGTCACGCCAGACCGCATCTCACGATCTCCGAATAAAATATTCATTCCTTTTTCAAAAAGATGGTTCCTACTCTCATTAAGTATATATATAATGTGGAATATAAATATAACTTAATGTGAGTAGGAACCATCTTTTTGAAAAAGGATTGAACTCTACACTCACCCCATCATTTATAATCTCTAAAATATTCATGTTCGTTAACACAATATCGATTCTGATTATAATATCAATGTGTCTTAAAGTCGATGTCTATTGATAAAATATCGATGTGATAACATATATATGCTTCATCCTATCTATGATTGATGAAAATCTATGAATGAATAGTCGATCTTCGCAATCCATTTTTTTAATAACATGTCAATTCTTCATAATTTTGATGCTTTATATAATATTGAATTAGTTGGATCGTAAATTTGGTGAGAGTAATAACACACGATGAATATCATGTGGGAAAAAAAGGGGGGGTTATTTAGCATAAAGCACATTTTGGCCGCAAAACAAGGTCAGAAAAAAACCCAATCAGGATTGAGAATAAACTATTCGCAATCGTATAGCAATCCTATTGTTAACGACCCATAACATCATCATTAAATATAATAATAAAGATAACTAAATAACGATAAATTTTTTACGATTTTTTAAGTAGAGGTTAATTACCATATTACTTTAATTTTTATGGGTTTGATCGTCACTCGCAATTGATATGGGGTTTTTGTTAACATCATATTGTAAATTTTTAAAGAACTGACAATACAAAGCCAAGGGAATAAAATGTCCTGGATAATGCGAAAGGGGTTTGTTTTTGTGGAAAAGGTTAACTTGACCAATACTCTATCTGTTCGGTAACAAATGCCCTTCCCAATGAATACAATCCAATTTTTTTTCATCCTTTATTTTTTTTACAACCGAACATTTTCTCATGCATTTAAATATTTTTAGCCACACAATCTTTGAGAAATAATTTTAGGGGGGTTGACAAAAGTCTTCTTTGTTGCGTTTAAGAAGCTATTAAGAGATTCTGTACTTTTTTGCAAGTACTGATAGGGTTAAAAAAAAATTAAGTGCGTTGTGGTGAAGAATGAATCGTTTGTTCGAGGTTTACTTGTCGATTAGGAGCTGCGGAATAGTTGAATCAGCCGATATCAGATAAGTGCCGGCCCCTTGGGGGAGGTTGGGCAACGATTTTATCCGGCTCCCTTTCCGGCGATGAATAATCGAAATGGGAGACGTATCCAGGCCGAAACACCTGGAAAGCTCTCATTTATTCACGATCCCGATCCGCCCTCGGGGTCCCGGGAAAGTGAGAGGGCGAGGGCCAGGGGCGCTAATGAAGAACGACGTCGAGAATTAACGCCATGAACAATTGAAAAGTTCCCACGCTGAAGGTCAAAATTTAGTTGATACTGAACACAGAACTAAGACGCCCAAGGATGAAATCGGAGAAAGCAGAAAGACTTATTGTACAGGGAAACATCAATATTGAAATAACAAGCTGACAATATACGGTATATTGTCAACCGTACTTTCAAGATAAGCATTTTTGACCGTCTAACTAGCTTGGATAGGTTTTGGCGCCAGATTTTGTGAGAATCAAAATCAGCTCTAACAATGATAAAATCACAACAACAAAAAATTGTTTACATTATTCGCATCGAAGCATCGATAAAGTAGAGTTTTTTTTAACCTTTCTACTTATTACAACAAACATCGATATGTTATCAACGTATTCGTATCGATTGTTTAAATAATAGATATTTCTATCCAAAGCAAATGAAGCTATTCGTTGATTATAGTGTACGCTTATTTTAGGCCTGTGAGATTTGAGAACAAGAAGTAAGTTTGCTGAATCGATGTATCGTATACATATATGTATCTATGTATATACGATATATATATGTATGTATATATTTCATCCTTTTTAAAAAGATTGTTTTGCAACGATCCGGATTTCGAGTCTTTTACCTCATCATCAGATTGAAGGACTTCTACAACCACGTCTCTCGACATGAATTGCCAAAGTGAACCCGCTGATACCTCCGCCAACGCGACGTTCCAATTAGCAGCTGATTTTTTTAATGGCGCTCAATTTGAACGTGCGAAACGCGGAAATTATAACACAAATAAATGTTATAATAGTAAATACTTAATATTATTAAATTACTATAATTACAATTAATTAAGGTTTTTAGTTGAGATAAAAAAGTCAATGGCACGAGCGGGATTCGAACCCACGATCTTCGGCTTGATACGCNAATTTCTCAAACCAATCTAGTTCTTTCCCTTTGTTGAAACCATGTAACACTCTTGTATTTAAATTTGAATTGAAATTATGTTTTCTTTCTTTTAGATGGTCCTTAAATTCCGAAAATTTGCTCGATTTAGGCAAGTGTTCTTTTACTCTTGTTTTTATTTCTCTACCGCTTTGTTCTATATATTTACTATCACAATCATTACAATTGAGTTGGTAAACTCCGCTTTTTGCCAAGTTGTCTACTTTGTCTTTAGGTTTTGAGAGGATGTTTTTAAGTGAACCCGTACTTCTAAAAGCTATTTTAAAACCTTCTTGTTTAAAAATTTTACTAACTTTTTCCTATAATTCACCAACATATGGCAAACAACGGAAACCTAATGGTTCATTTGTGTTGGGGTGGCTGAGTCCTATTGTTGATTCGTTTAAAGTTAATTTTTTTATTCTTTTAACTAGCAACCTATCAATAAATATTTCTTGATACCCGTTGTTTTTGCTAAGATTTTAATAGTTTTTAATTCTTTTTTTATAGTTATCAGGTGTTAGCGGAAGTTTTAACATCCGGTCTATTAGCCAAATGAAACCAGCAGTCTTTTGGGACCATGGGTGGGAAGAATCCGCTGGTATCATAGTGTCTGTAGTTGTGGGTTTTCTATATACGTCTATTTCTGTTAGGTTGTTTATTATGGACAGTTTTAGGTCTAAAAAGTTTATATTTTATGGTTGTATAGAAAGTTTATCAAACCGAGATAGGTTGCAGTTATCGGTATATCCAATGTGTGATGATTAGTGACCGTTAGTCTATGATTTTCGGAAATTGTGAGATGCGGTCTGGTTTGACGTAGGTTTCAGAAAAAGATTTTCTTTGTCGTGCCAACGTTTCGATCTTTATTGAGATCATCTTCAGGGCCTGGGATTTGCAAACATTGTTTAAATTTATATTTTTCTGAAACCTACGTCACACCAGACCGCATCTCACGATTTCCGAATAATCATAGGTATATCCAATATTGATGCTTTGTAGGTTCTTCGATTTGTCCGTTAACATTTTTGTCATGAAGCATCGATAAAGGAGAGAATCTTTTTGTCTATCTACTTATTACATTACAACAAACAACGATGTTTTCAACGTATATCGATTGCTTAAATACTCGATATTTGTACCAAAAACATCGATATTTTTAGTTAGATGCTCATCTATGATTATTCCACGCGTCTTATAATTTGTGATCTTGACCCATGTCTGTGAAATCGATTACAAAGTTTGGCTTTATCGATATTTTATCAACCTGAGGTATGTGGTTATCGATATGTTATATTTTTCACAAAATAGTTGTTTAAATATTATAATTAACCTCCCTCTCGAAATTCCAACCGTGTTTTATCCTTGCATATTCAAAGTGGGATTTTAAAGGTCATTCCACGCCTTAGCTCCGTGTGGAAATTATTTTCCGTCCAGATTGGTTACTTTGGCATCCCTTTTGTGGCCTGGAAATTGCATTATACGAAAGCCATTTTTTCTCTCCCTTCCTGTTCTCTCCCTCGCTCCATCCCCGGCCTGGTCGACCCTTTCTGGTCAATTTAGCCAGGGGTAGTTTTGTCAGTGATGTGTGGGCATCCGAGGGAGAAAGAAAACCGTAAAAGTCCGCTATAGGGGCGATAGAGTTTCGACGTCCCTTCGGATACGCGGCGAACAGATTTTGAACCAACGTCGATATAACATTTGAAATTTACTCCTATCAAAATTTTCTTTCTTAATAACACGAAAGTATTGGTGGGAATCCTTGGAACAGTGGGAATGATGTTCCAGGTCTATTTTGATACCACCATACCTACTTTTTAACAGATTTTCTCCTGTTTATTATCCTGTCAGCTTTTCAGGTCAAGATAAAACAAGAAATTAAATTAAAACTTCTACGTTTTGGTTAGAATGGCATTTCAGGTCTATATTGCCATCTGTTTGACTTTTCACTAATTTGTTGATGTCGTGAGAAGCGGTCAAGAAAGATGTAGTTTAGAAAAACACTTTTTTTTTATTTTTTGGCGACATTTCGACCTTTATTCGGGTCATTTTCAGGACATAAAGTGTGTTGTCATATTGGTTTTGGTATCACAACACTGGCACAAATTTTGTAATAATATTTCAGTATTGCATCCTAGTGTTCTACAGATATTCCGAATCATTTTAACGATTTCGACTGAAGCCGCACTCAGGCTGTTAAAAAAGCCCAAACTCACAATTTCGTCGAAAGCTTTGTTTAATAATTCAAGGATTGTTTTAGGAGCAGATGTTCAGTGGAAAATGGTCTCTTCTGGGGGTGGGAACACGTCATAATTTCCTCCAAGCCATAAATTATTTCGACTTAATAACGCCCGCAATCAATTAGAGGCCTCGGGAGTCCGACCTGGGTGGACGCGATTCTAAAGAGGAGAATTAAATAGGGTAATTAAACAAACTTTGAATAATCTCGGCCGATATTTCCTCCTTAGCACACAATCCTGTTGATTCATTGGAGCCATATCCCTTGTCAGACTTAGAAACGACTTATTTGAAACCTACGCCGATATTAATTGTTGAAAAGGTTCCTCGGAACAGTTGTCGAACCGGATTAAATTTTTAACCCGGAACAGATTCCGCCCTTCCCATTTAGCCCGATAACTTGAATTATAGATAAAGTTTTGTCTTTTCTACTTTAGCAGGTACTTTGTTGCTCAATGTATGCAATTATGTTACTAAATCATACTATAATTCGAATTTTGTGATTTGCGCCATTTCTTTTAACTCTGGTTCACCATTAACGATTTAGTGAAGGAATCATGGAAACATGCATCATAGTTCCTTTTACTATAATGTCGTAAATCGTAGATTTGTAAGGTATTAAAAGTTCAACACATCTTTAGTTTTACATTTATGAAAAAATGTTAGTGCAGGTCATTTGTCTACTATGCTTGTGTGTGTGTGTGTGTGTGTGTGTGTGTGTGTGTGTGTGTGTGTGTGTGTGTGTGTGTGTGTGTGTGTTGTGAAAGAAGGTTGTTTTTGACTGGTTCAAGGAGCGATACAGTTTTGTAAGACCCGCAAGACGCGAAGGTTTAGCCTAACCTGGACGCCGTGAAAGTGCGAAAGAAAAACAATCATTAAACTTTATGTATATCCAAAGAGAAAAAGTTAGTAATTTTACTCTAACAAAAAATATTTAAAACTATTGAAAACGTAACGATGAGCTGGGTTATCGACCTGCTGGAAACGAAGTTTTTTCGGAGGATCTACGGAAGAGGTCAACACAGAGAAAAAACTTCCTTTCGGTTTTCGCCGAGCTTTCGACAGTTTTTTTACTGTCTTCTTCAGGGCCTGTTTTATTATCATATAAAAAACACCAATTAAAAACATGAAAAAACAAATTGTACAAAAATTGAAATTTGATATATCTTACTTAAACCTTAATGGGGAAATAAAATGACATGGTTTCTTGGGCACAGAAGTACATTACGGTTTTTGGTGCTCAGCATCTAAACATTATTTAAAATTTAATAAGTTAACAATTACAAAATTAAAAATTACAACTATAAGTACAAATAAAAAATAAAAACGTGGTCGAGAAAAGGTTACCTCGTAAAAGTCTTAAAACTAGTAAAACCTCTTTTTATTTCCCCATTAAGGTTTAAGTAAGATATATCAAATTTTAATTTCTGTGCAATTTGTTTTTTCATGTTTTGAATTGTTGTTTTTTATGTGATTATAAAACAGGCCCTGAAGATGACAGTATAAAAGCTGTCGAAAGCTCGGCGAAAACCGAAAGGAAGTTTTTCTCTGTGTTGACCTCTTCCGTAGATCATCCGAAAAAACTTCAATATTGAAAACTAAAACTAAACAAATAAATTTTCTCTTTACCTTGAACATTATATTAATAGATACAGACTAAGATTCAGTGTTGGTTGTTTCTAATGAAGGGTCTTGAATTAAATTTTAATTTTAATTTTTTCACGATCGTGGTCTACCCACGCTGTAAAAACTTTGTGGACAGAAAGAGTAAGATTAGGAGTTTATGGCGTATGAAAGTTGGCGAGTGCTCGTTTTTCCTTCAAGCAAATGAGATCATAAGTTCTTTCAAGAATGCAGGTCATTGCAAAGAACAGGAAGAACTTGTTGTCTGAGGAGGTTAGGTGAGTTCTACAGGGTCTGTGTGTTGTCTCGATCTAATAATACTTCTAACCGCTCACCGAAATTGAGTATCACCTTTCCATAGTCAAGTAAAGTTGCCGGGTGATCGTTTTTCCTTCAAGCCACTGAGGTCATATGATTGGAATAGGGCGATTGCAAAGAACAGGAAGAACTTGCTGTCTGAAGAGGTTAGGTAAGTTCTACAAGGTCATATCGTGAGCGTCTGTTTGTTGTCTCGATCTAATAATACTTCTAACCGCTCACCGAAATTGTGTATCACCTTCCCATAGTCAAAGAAAATTGGCGAATGATCGTTTTTCCTTCAAGATACTGAGGTCATATGATTGAAATAGGGCGATTGCAAAGAACAGGAAGAACTTGTTGTCTGAAGAGGTTAGGTTATGTAGTATCTTTCCATAGTCAAGCAAAGTTGGCGAAGGTTCATTTTTTACTTCAAGCCACTGAGGTCATATGATTAGAATAGGTCATAGCTAATCGGAAGAGTTTTCTACATCTTTTGCTTAGCACGTCTGGAAATCTGAGGTCATTGTTCCACTGTTGCCACAGTGAAGGGCAAGGACAGCGTGTGTGGTATATAGCGTGAAGGGGGCAACTATTACTCGGGCCAGATGGTAGTCTGATGGAGCAAAGTCAGGACTATCGGATCAGTGCGATACAGCCTCTATTTAATCCATTTCAGTTAATTTTTGTGTGTAAATGTTGGCGGTATCTCGGAACCCATCATAGAGTGAAGGAGCAAGGCGTCATGGAGAAGTGTGCAGCAAGAAAGGGGGCAGTATCCGTTGTTCAGACCAGGAAGAATTGAGGGGGAAGGTCAGGACGATAAGATAGATTCGATACAACCTTCATATCATTCATTATGAAATTTGAAAGTCGGGAAGACACATTGCTCTGAACAAGTGGCATTCTGACGTAGAATAAAAACAAGTGGGGAAGGTAGCGTTTAGGTTCCATCATAACCATCCACTGTTGCCACAGTCAAGTACAATAGTAAGTACAAGAATCTGTGGTATATATCGGCAAGTGTGTGAATATTACTCGGGCCGAGTGGTAGTCTAAAGGATCAAGGTGGTTCGATGAGATGCAGTACAAGTTGGATTTCCCCATCATCTAAAGGTTTTTGACTTGGTGTGTCTATTAAACCATGCAGGAGCAAGATTGGAACGGTAAGTTAAGTGCGGCACAACCATGATTTCATTCATCTCATAAAGCTTGTGGTTTTTAAAGTGCATTAAGAATTGCTCCTAACAGGTGGTCTAGTATGGACTAACGGGCAGGATATAAGATAGGTGCGGTTGAACATTTATTGTACATCATTCAAAAAACGCATTTGAAATTTACAAACTCCAATAAGCGAAAGGTTTTTTCGACTGTTTGTCTATTGCAAAAGCTTCTCTTACTCTCAAAAATCTAAGTTAAGTATATTTCGGTGCTTTTGACGGGAATTTCTGTGGTTGTTTATTTCAGAAAGACGATTTCTAATTAAGTATTATTCATTTTTAAACGATATAATTATATAATGTTATACTTTTCCTTATTGCCGAGTGAATAATATTCTATTTAAATATTCCAGTTTTCCATTGCGTATAAAATATAGTTAGGGTATAAAAACGAAAGCAGCTGAGTATTGAAATATAAAAGGTCTTTTATTCATTCTCGTGAGAGGAGACTACGAAATTGCCAAATTAATATAGTGGTAGTTTCAATATAGCTGTCAACGGGAGACTCGGAAGAGGAACAGGAGCTAATATACACCCCCCTGGAGATATATGGCTTTGTTTCCAAAGAATGGAATATCGACTCGCCTCTCCCCGACGGAAAAGGGAGGAAAAACGCAGCCGAAGTATAAAAAGTTTCGCCGATTCGAAACGCCTTCCGAGTGGGGCAGACGGCGAAATGCTTTTCCACGACAATTGCCTGGCTTTGCTGGATATGGAAATGTTCTGTGAGCACCAGAGTTTCAGTCTTTCCCTTGGATCATTTCCAAAACGGAGTCAGGGATTATGGAGGAAATTCTTTTCGAGAAAGATGTCGCGAAAGAGAAAACAGAAGGCAATAAACTGGTTAAGGCTCGAACTAGATTTAGTATCAATAATAAATACATAACAGCTTTTTTGACATATTCTACTGTTTTATAAAAGTAATGAGTTTAATTCAGCGATGTTTTATGTAAAAAACACTGATTTTCTCACACAATAAGATAAAAATTGGCTGTATAATCATCGATATTTCACCAAAATACGTTTCTTTACCATAGCATATATTAAAATAGAACATATCGATCTTTCATCAGAAAATCTCAATATTATGCAAGGCGTTTATATATTCTGTTTAATTTAAATAATTACTCTTTTTATCTATGGTCTCGGTTGAGATGAAAAAGTTTGTGTCACGAGTGGTATTCGAACCCACGACTTTCGGCCCAATACGCCATGCTCTAACCACTTGAGCTGGTATTTTCCCTCCTTTTTGCCATTTTATATATATTTTATCAGAAAATCTCGATATTTTGTTGTTATTTGTATATTCAGTATAATAATCGATATTTTTAAGAACGATACGTATAAAGCAATCATATTTCCAGAAAATCTCAATATTATGTGTTTTAATGTTTAAATGTTCTGTGTAATTTCAATTAATTACTCTTTGTATCTGTAGTCTTGGTCGAGATGAAAAAGTTCGTGTCACGAGTGGTATTCGAACCCACGACCTTCGACCCAACACGCCGCCGCTCTAACTACTTGAGCTAGCACGACAATTCTGTATAATAATCGAGAAGATTATTTTTTGAAGAACCACACGCCTAAAGCAATAGATACTTCATCAGAAAATCTCGATATAGTACAAGGGTTCATATATTCTTTACGATTATCTTTCTAAGAAACAATCGATATTTTATCAGAAAATCTCGATATTTTGTTCTTATTTGTATATTCTGTATAATAATCGATTTTTTAAAAGAACGACACGTATAAAACAGTCGATATTTCACCTTTAAAACTATTTTTAAACGTACTTATATATAAAACAATCGATGTTTCATCGAAAAATATGGATATCTTGAGAAAGATAATATCTAATATAAAAAGTATTATAAAAACAGCAATCGATGTTTCTTACGAACGATATAATTTCTATCTTTTTGGGCAGAACATGTAAAACAATCGATAATTAATGAACGAATATGTATATTGGAAACATCTATATTTTTATAGATCGAGAAAGATATCGTTGTTTGTAACCATCAATGCTTTAGATAATAATCAATTAAATTTACTAGTTTTCGTAGTCCGCTTGACCAATTAATATCTTTCAATTAATTAAGGTTTTTAGTTGAGATAAAATAGTCAGTGTCACGAGCGGGATTCGAACCCACGACCTTCGGCTAGATACGCCGCAGCACTACCACTTGAGCTGGTGTTTTCCCCCTTTTTTGCCGTTTTGCAAAGCCAAAATTCAAAAGGTGGGGTTGAGATGTCCTAGTGGATCGAAGTCACGATAGCTCAAGTAGTAAAGGCGCGGCGTATCTAGCCGAAGGTCGTGGGATCGAATCCCGCTCGTGACACTGACTTTTTTAACTCAACTAAAAACCTTAATTAATTGAAAGATAATAATCAATCTTTTTAGAACAATGCATAAAACAATTTAGGTTAAAAATAACTTTGATGTTTGTAATATCAATATTTTATCTAACAATCGATCTTTTGTTAAACACGTGTATAAAACAATCGATATATCATCGAAAAATATTGATACTTTTGGAGTATTGATCTTATGGAGAATCGATATATATATATATATATATATATATATATATATATATATATATATATATACATGTGATTCTCAGGAAACATAAAAATATTTAGATTTTATAAAAACCTTAATTAGGGAACATCCATGCTTATATGTATCGTTATTTTTTATTACAAACATTACATACATCTATGTTATATTTTCACGAAATTTCTACGATTCGAGCCATCATGTTTTATCAGAATGTTTTCAAATCATGTTGTAAATTATCGATATTTCACAACAAAAATCGACGATTAAAACGATCGGCATGGACGTTCTGTAAGTAATGATATTTTATCTAGAAAAACACTTGTCTAAAAGAATCGGTATTTTTATTAGAAAATCATGATTTTTTTTTCACAAAATATCAATTCTTTTCCACATTCAATGTTTTACCTACAACATCAACTTTTGAAACCCTAAAAAAAGAATTTTGTATTGGAAAAGGCAGGACAAATAATAAGAGATAGTAGATTTTTCAATTTAAAAAAGTTTTCTTATCGTTTTTTGCTCGGACCTATAAAATTGCAAATTTTGTGATTCAAACAATCGAACTTACTTCAGTATTGGTTGCTTAGGGCTATTATGATAATCAGGACGATAAATGTCAAAATTACTTTAAGTAAAAATGAAAGATAATAAGTACCAAAAGTTCTATTCAATTTTATATTATAATTAACCATATTAAATTAATAATAAATAGTTGAATAAAAATTAATTAATTTATATATTTTTGCTCTGCCAACCTTTTTTATAGTGGGTTTTCTTTAAAACTAGTCATAACGAAATTTTTAGTAAGGGAGTATTTTTCGACAACCCTTGTTGAATTCCCTTCGGATTTAACCTCAACCCTCATCTTCACGATTTTTTTTTCTTTTCATTTTTTATAGCCCATCGTAAAAATTTTTATCGCCCCGCCAGCGCGGTGTGAAGTTTCGATTTCAACCTTTGACCCCGTGGCAGAAAGATTGTTGAACATAACCCGCCTTGTATCACATGCGCCAGCTCAAAGGGCTAATTACCCGTCCAACCCGGGAGGATAAATTATCCATTTGAAGTTCCACGGACAGGCTGAAATTTTCATCACTATCGAAAGTCTTCAAAGTCCGTTTCTAGGCCTGTTTTGCGGCAACACTCGTGTGACCTAATCGCATGGTTTATTCCAATTCATCCGGCGGACATGCCGAATAAGCCCGTGATGAAGTCATGTAAGCTCATCCTCGATTAATTTTTCTACTGCTTCCATTTCAGCCCTTAACTAAATTTAGACTGAAAATCACAGAAGAAAAAATAAATAATTTATCAATGCAATACATCATATAGTAATAATTGCAATATCTATGTTTTTTTTTTAATAAAATATTTTTGTAGCAGATATCGATTTTTCTAATGTCTATGTTAAGTTATTATTTTTGTTTACATAACATATACAATTCTAATTAATTATTCTTTCTATGTAAGGTCTTGGTTGAGAAAAAAGTCAGTGTCACGAGCGGGATTCGAACCCGCGACCTTCAGCTGTATGTTGAAGGTTGAGATGGAGAGTTAGTGTCCGAGTGGATCGAAGTCACGATGCTCAATTGGTAGAGTAGCGGCGTATTTACCCGAAGGTCGTGGGTTCGAATCCCGCTCGTGACACTGACTTTTTTATCTCAACCAAGACCTTACATAGAAGGAATAATTAATTGAAAGAAGTAACTTGATCAATTGACCACTAAAACGTAAATGGATTAACTAGAATATTTATCAAATGTGTAAAATTGATTATGTAAAGCTGATCGACCAGCTGTTATTCAACAAAATATCAGGTAGGATCGGGGATGTGGCCAGGACCCACCAAATATTTTGTTAAATTTGAAAATTCTTCTGGCCTGTTCATCAAGCAAGGGTAATGGGACTCCTAATCTAGAATGACAGCACCCTCCCAGGATGTAATTTTTTAATTTAATTTAGTTAATAATGAACACCATAAAAGGGTCGACAATTAGCTTTGTATTGAATAAAATCGTCGGCCTTAATACCATTGAATCAGTCTCGAAACCTTTATTTTTGAAATAAAACACCGTGTGTAATCCTTGAAAAATCCTTAGAAATCTTTCCATGGCTCAAACGGAGTTTCCGCCGGGAAATGTTTTCCAGGAGGGGGGCGGATAAGGGTCAGAAGTGTGATGTACGGAGAGGGTGGGTGCGTGCGGAGCCCTAAATCTGCTAAGGGTAGCACCTCTTTCCAACCCCCGGGTCCGATAAAGTAGATTCAACGAGAAACGATTAGGTGGACACTTCAGTTTTTATGCCCAGGCCGAGTGGAGACTGACAATAATTGGTGGCGTCCCTTTTCCCCCTTTCGAGGCGGACTTCTTCTTTTTCTTTTTTATATATATTTTTTACGGAAGGAGAAAGAAACGAAATGACACCGGGGCATTTTTGGCGATTGTGTCCACGTCGAGGGAATGTGGGACATTGATAATAAATAAACACAACATGGGCCGTTTCATTTCTTGTTTATGTACAACAAAAACTAGCCTTTTGTCTCAAAACTTATTATGTCTGCAATGGCACAAATCGCTTCATATGAAATAGCATGATATCCACTAAATTCGTTGCAGTTTGACCTGAACTTTCATACAAATTTTAACTGCATCCTCGGAATTATTTTACCATCATATATTACTTTAAGCTCTTCTGAATTCAGCGCCGCGGTTAATTTTGCTGATTTTGATTGATAGTAACAGCATCATCACGTTTATCTTGCAACGATATTATCTCTGGGCTTTGTGAGAGTAGCACTGCAAGGAAACCTTTTTTTTTTTTTTTTTCATTTACATACATGTTATATGTACATACATTGATTGTTTTATGTAATATCGATCCTTTCTATATCGATGTTTTTTAATGCAATATAGATATATTAAAACATCGCTGTTGATTAATATCGATGGTGGAAAACATGCCACATAAGATATTCGCAAAGTATCAATATTTTACGACGAAATATGCATTGTTTTATAAATTCACTAGTTTTCGTGGTCCGCTTGACCAATTAATACCTTTCAATTAATTAAGGTTTTTAGTTGAGATAAAAAAGCCATTGTCACGAGCGGGATTCGAACCCACGATGTTCGGCTTGAGACGCCGCTACTCTACCACTTGAGCTATCGTGACCTCGATCCACTCGGACACTAACTTCCCATCTCAACCCCACCTCAACAACCCAAAAAGGAGGGAAAATTAAAAAGGTGGGGTTGAGATCAAAACTTATCCTTCTTATTCTCTACTTGTTTCTCCTCTTTCCTTTTCCTTTTATGGGTTAGTATGTATTTATTTTCTTCAATCAATGTATCTTTTTCCTCGTCCTCCTCTCCCTCTCATTCTCTCTGACTCTCTCTCTGTGTTCATTTCTGCTTCCTTTTTTCATTCTACTTCTACTGTATACCTGTATACCTGTACATATACATATATTTATGTATATTGTTCGGTTTTCCTTTTACACTCAGTTCTGAGTTTTTGATTGTTATGTTGCCTTTCTGTTTTTTTGGTGTATGATCTCTGTGTCTGTTGTATGTATAGCCTGTTTTTCTTTCTATCTATCTACCTTTCTCGCACATAGTCAAGGTTTGGTTATGATTCTGCTTTTTTATTTGGATATCTTAATATAGTCTGTCCCTGTGATCCTTCTCTCTCTCTCTCTCTCTCTCTCTCTCTCTCTCTCTCTCTCTCTCTCTCTCTCTCTCTCTCTCTCTCTTTCTCTCTCTCTCTCGAGTCGTTCAGCCCACATCGTGTTTTGCTATGTTATTTTTTTAAAGAGTTTATAATAACTTTTAGTTTAAGCTTAATTTAATAAGTTTAAGTTAATTTAAAGTTCGATTAATTAAGGTTTTTAGTTGAGATGAAAAAGTCAGTGTCACGAGCGAGATTCGAACCCACGACCTTCGGCTAGACACGCCGCTACTCTACCACTTGAGTTATCGTGACTTCGATTGTTTCATAAATTTATTTCTTCAGAAGATCTACTTTCAATTAAAATATCGTGGTTGCAAAAATATTTTTCTTTGGAATTTCGATCATTTTATACATGTATTTCTTTAAAGATCGATTTATAGATAAAATATCGATAATTGTCCAAATCGATGATTTTGTACTACATTTATACCTGTATCACCTTAGGATGGATAGTTCATCGAAAATATACTTGTTTCGGGTAGGGTACTAATATTTCGCCATAGTACCTCTCACTCTACACATTCACGCTTATAAATACATTCACTCCAAACAAACTTGGGGAGACAGAAATATCAATACTTTGTACAATAAAACAACCATGTTTCCTTGAAGAATTGGAACAGAGGATCAAATACTCGCTGCCGTGCTCAAGCATAATACTCTTATCGGGTGTCATTCCTACGCGCTCTCTGTGTAGAGTCTATGAATGCCGGATACATGGACTATGGACTAAAAGTAAATTTCCGTGTGTCAACTTTGCTATGTTTAATCGGGAGAAGATGACCCTCCTTCTACGAGTCACGTCCTCCGAGGTCCACCTATCGACTTCTCTTCCGATCGGGCCTAACGGCGCTGCCAGTTTCTTGTGATAATGTTTTTTTAAAATTGAATTTTTAGCGTCAGGGGGCCGAATCAGGGTGGTTATGTCCGGAGGTTAGATCTATCTGTCTGGATACCAATACAACAGCAACCACTGTGAGGGCACAACGAGAGGGTCGCCCGTGAACTTGTCACGGACCAGGAGTAGCCGCACTGATGGAGTCTGCAGACTAGGTCCGAGCGTCCAGCCCTCTTCAAAAAAACAAATAATAAAAAATAAATAATCGCTAACTATAGGAATATCATTGTCCTTCGTACTTTTATTACGTACGAATATAGTTTTTTATCCCAAGGGTTAAAAATATGTTATTCATCGAGCCAGGAAATTCTTCAAATGGGACACATCGAACGCCATCCATTTTGCAAGTGGGGAAAAAACAAGGATTACAGCCAGATTTAAATGACAAACAAGGGTCGATCGTATTCCCTTGAACGATAAAATACAGGCGGGTGATTTTTTTCATCTACTTTTTCAAATCAATTATGCTTTCGAAAAGCTCTCCAGCCGCCGGTTTCCTATCCGGATTAAATCTGTTCGCTCATTTTACCTTTTAAATGGTTGAAAAACATCACTCATGGATAGGCGGAGTCTATATATTTCCGCAAGGAAAGTATGTTTTTTAAATATTTACTGTGTTATTAGATCATCATGGCGTTGTCATTCTGATTCGGTATGTGAGAATCGATTAATTCTTTGGCCTTTCTAGTAGTGGACTTGTCGATGCGAATACCTTTTTTCAAGAGAGGCTAGAATATGTGGATTTATATCTATATGTGCGAACATTTCTCAATGGTTTGACTTGATTCCTCAATGCCAATTCAAAAAACCTTCTTAGTGAAGGTAAGATGGTCTCGGGCCATTGTTGTTTACAAGGTTCTTGGACTAAGAAATAATGAACATGACTTGAACAGCAGTGTTGAAAGGGTTGAAAGATTGGAGTAAAATTGAGGAATTCTTATGACTTATTTAACAAAGGAAATGCTAAAATCATTGTGGACAGAGAGGTTAGGGACATAGTAAGAAGCATGCAGAATATTTCTGAGAACTTTTGATAGGAATCTTTGGATTAGTTTGGATATTAGATGACTTGGTAGTACGAAGCTTGTACGGTCAATTTGTTCTTTACAGTCATAACTGAATTCTGTCCTAGAAATCGTCGTAGTTGATGAGTAGTCGGTTGGGTCTTGTTTAGAGATCATTCAGTCTGCTGTCGAAATATAGTCGTTGGCAAGGCAATTTTATTTTCCAAATGTTGGACCAATGACATGTGCTATGGTCTGGTATGGTGAAAAAGGATAATAAGAAGGGGGGGGTTTGAGCTCCCCAGGCACTGCAGCCTTCTGGCTTATTGTACCTTCCTAGTTCCTTAGTTCAGTGCAATAGACTCAATCCTTCTCCTAGAAGTATCACGCCATTGTCAATCGCTGCTCCAATTTGATTTCATAAGTTTTTCCGTACGTTAGGTTAAATCTCCATTGAGCTGTTGCTTCGCATTCCAAGATGATATGAGTGGCTGTTTCTTCCTCCTCATTACATAATCTGCAAATGGGATCATCGTCGTATGTACCCATGTTGTCAGAATACAAGAAGGTACCGGGGCAGGAGTATTTGGACCCGGAACCCATGGGAAAACACACCAGTATCTTCCAAGCTGAGATTCACGCAGTTGAAAGATGTATCCAATTCAATCTGAATAAAGGATGCAAAAACAAGAATATAGCTATCATGTCAGATAGCCAAGCAGCCATCAAAGCACTAAGCTCAAAAACCATTAGTTCAAGGATGGTGCTGAACTGCACAACCAAACTAAATATACTAGATACGCAGAACAAAGTCAGCCTCTGCTGGGTCCCAGGACACATGGGAGTAGAAGGCAACGAGAAAGCGGACACCCTTGCAAGAAAAGGGGCTGCCACACCGCTGATATGACCCGAACTCTTCTGTGGCATAGGAATCCACACTATTAACGAATATCTCAGACAGAAGGACAAAAAGAAAATTAGTGAACTTTGGAATTCACTTATTGGACATAGACAATCCAAGAATCTTCTAACCAATTTTGGCAAGAAAAAAATCACAGAATGTGTCAAAGGAACCAGGAACAGACTGCGAATCCTAACAGGACCCTGTAAATTAAATGGACATCTAAAGAAAATTGGAGCAATCCAAGATGGCACATGTAGATTCTGCTAGGAAGCAGAAGAGACACCAACACACTTACTAACAAACTGCGGAGCTACATTAGCCCGCAGGAGGAAGTGTTTTAGGATGTACAATGTGACCATAGAAGAGCTCCAACCACTGAAACCGGGCCTATTAATCAAGTTTCTTGATGAAATAGGACTCACCGATGTGCTTTATGCAGAGCACGGGGGATACAATAGCTCTTAAAGGGCGCAGTATACTATACCCTGAAATTACATCTACATCTTCATACCCATGTTGTGTAGAAGTTTTCTCAGATGTCAGTGACCGGTTAGTAGTCCTACCACTCCTCTGGGTTCGGCCCTCCCCAATTGCAGCAGTGCATTTGCCAGTCTTGGTGAGGGTTGTTTCATCATAAGTTTACTACGTCTAGAACCGCTAGAGTTTAGTTAACCTTTTGTTTTGTTTGGATCCATTCTGCAATGTAGGATTCTGTACTTGTTGTTATCCCAAGGTTCAGGGCCTATGTAAGTTCTTGCAGATCCTCCTCTGGCCAGTGTGTCTGCTTTGTCGTTACCCAAAATTCCGTTATGCCCTGGCACCCAAGATATCATCAGGTTGTTCTGTTTCCCCAGGTTTTGTAGATTTTGGATGCATTCACTGACTAATTTTGATGTGATTCTGTTACAAGCTAATGCTTTAATGACTGCTTGGCTATCTGATCTTATGAGGATTTTTTTGTCAGTGTAACCTCTTTTTAGATTTTCCATGGCACGAGCATTGATGGCATGTATTTCTGCTTGAAAGACCGAAGTGTACTTCCTTAATCAGTTTGATTGCTCATATTTTGGCCTTGTACAGAAAACGCCTGATCCGGTTCCTTCATTTGTTTTGGAGCCATCTGTGTACCAGATCATTGTATCTGATGCTCTTCTGTGTTTTTCTCTCCTTTATTGTCCGTTGAGACTTTATAGGAAGTTGTGAAGATTGTTTCCAGGATCATATAATCAGTCCCCATTTCTAATAATGGGTGTCTGATTTTGTTGATTATGGTTGTATGCCCGAACTGTTTAGTTCCTTTCCAATTTAAATGTTTCTGGAGCCTAAGTGAGCTTTTCCTAGCCTCTACTTGTATGAATATTTCCAATTTAGGTAGGTTTAGCAAAGTTTCTAATGCATTCGTAGGGGTTGTTCTCATTGCCCCTGTGATACATAGGTTTGCTAGTCTTTGTATGCTGCCTAATGTTTGGGTAGCTACTTTTTATTGAGCTTTGTTCCGTCAGATTAGTGATCCATCGGTTATCCTGGGTCTTATTACTGCCGTATATAGCCAATAGGCCATTTTCGGTTTTAATCTCCAAGATATGCCTAAGGTCTTTCTTGTAGTCATTAGCGATATTTTACTTTTTGCTATAGTATGTTGCAGGTGAAAATTCCAGGTTAATGGCAGGTGCTACTTGAGGGGGTTAGATTTAGGAGATAAATTGCGGTATTTTTGTAAGGATGATGTCAAATATCAACAGTACATGTAACTATATAGAATGGGACCTTGAATGCTCCCTTGTGGGACTCCGGCTTAATGATGAAACAACTTTCAGTTAAATAAGATTTTAACATTGGGTAGTAAGGAGTGGGTAACTTTGAAGGGAGCTCATACTGTTCATAAGAATGCGGCCTAATTATTATTTTAAAGGCAGAAGAAACAAACAGTCATGAATTAAAATTGGTCCTAAGTTTTTATTTTAACCTTTAAGGGTTTCTGATTTGAAACATTGTCTAATCCAGTAATTCATCCATTGAAAAATGTCCTTACCATACGATATTACAAAAGCACAATATTTACTAGGCAATGACAGGTTTTGCATGAGTAGACAGAGCTTTCAAAGCTCGGAATTACTCAAAATTTCGCCATTTGTAATCTATGTTTTGTTTTCTCTTTGTTCAATGGATAGACTGAGATGTTTTATTGGCCATGGGTTGGCTAATAAAAGGAGATAGGTTTGAGACGGTCGTGGACATTGTGTGGATCATAGCCGCAGGATGAGATGTGTACAAATGGCCCGGCCGAACTAGCACAATGCCTTGAAAGATGACGTCCTCTCCTATCAACCCGGCTAACAATCGACCTCCCCGTCTTTATCAACTCTACCCACTTGGGATGTCCATCACCTGCTGTCTTTTATGAGGGCTGGATTGATTTGGGGAAAATCACGGATGTTTTCTGTAAATCGCTTTCTCCCTAGGATCATTCTTATCCTAAAAAAGATTTACGCTACAACTAATTTTCGGCAGGTGAAGCGAAACCAAGGCTGATGGATAGATATATTGCAATTTTTTCAATCATAATACATAGGTGATTATTTGAGTATCTAAGATCACTGCATTCCTTCGCTGATTTTTCCTTTTAAACAACTTTTTCTATGTTCAACAGATGGTTGAAAGAACCTAAAATATATATGATAACTTCCTTATTTGGCCCGATGGTCAGTGAAAAGTTTTAGTGAGATCGTCTTTCTTGTACATTTACACAAATATTAAATATAAAATAATGGAACTAGATGAAATTCTGAGCTTAGAGCAGCGGCGTATTGAGCCTAAGGTGGTGGGTTCGAATCCCGCTCGTGATACTAACATTTTCATCTTAACCAAGACATTACATAAAAAGAATAAATAATTGAACTAAGTAATTTGATCAATTAGACCACTAAACATAAATGGATTAACATCGATTTCAAGTTGTAAACTTTGATTATACTATCGATAATACAATCAATTACTCAAAATCGATTATTCTATCAATAACACCGTCGGTTGAACATCGACTTTACTATCATTAATACAATCAATTTTCATTATCAAGTATACTATCGACAATATTAACGATTGGGGGCCGCGGTAGCCGAGTGGTTAAGGCGTCAGACTCTCGGCTAGTAGATCCCGCGGTCGTGGGTTCGATCCCCACCGTCGCCTCTGGACTTTTTTGACGCCTAAGGGGACCGGTGGCCGCAATTGAAAGAAATTGAAACGGCACTCATCAATGGAAGGGGCGGGATCAGATCTCAGCGACCCTGAATTTGGTCCCAACCCCCTTCAAAAATGAGTTTTTTCGATGGAAGAACACCGGCAGCACACCGGGGGCTCAAATTCACACTTGGGTTGCGAGCCCCCAAAAAATGGAGCTAGGGATGAAGCTAAGCTGATAAGCTGTACAGCTGCAGTGCTCAGGAGGGAACTCCTCCAGTTCCTGGTATCCATTGTAAAAAAAAAAAATTAAAAATATTTAAAAAAACTAACGATTACTCAACTACAGTTGACACCATCTGGTACTAAATACTGGCTTTACTATAGATAATAAAATAAATCCTTTAACATCGATCCTTAACAAGTAATAAATCTGAATTTTACCATCGATTACAGACTGCCATGGACTGAACATCGATTTTACTTTCGATAATACAATCGATTTCCCACTGTCGATTCAACAATCTTAACTAATCGTTAATTTTACCATCAATTATACTATCAAGGATAAACATCGATTTTATGTATGTAACTATCGATGACACCATCATTATTGAGCATCGATTTTACTATTCATAAAATCACGAATTACTTAATCGATTATATCGATAAAAACATCGATTACTGAAAATGAAAGTTACTATCAATCACTATAGTTTTACAATCGATGACACGATTGGTTGCTGAACATAAAATTTCATCTAGAATCTAAACATCAATTTTACCAGTTTATACCATCGAGGACTTCTAGTCGATTTCACTGTCGATAATAAAAACTCAATAAGGATGAAACTACCAACGACTAGACAGCAATTTTACAATGGACTATATTGTCTACGACTAAACATCGATTACACAACCAATTTATCAATGTCGATTTTATTACCAAAAACCATTTATCGTATTATTCTATTTTACCAACGATTTCACTGTTAGTTAGTAAAAATTGATTTTACTATCGATGGCATAACATTTATTCTAAATTTTTTACGATCAAGAACGGTATAAATATATCAAATCCATTTTCAATAGAAAAAACCATCAATGAATAAACGGATTTTTTAACAATTTTATTTAACTTTTATTGGTAAATATCCACTATAAACGGTACCAGTTTGATATCCGATATAAGTATTTAAATTGTATCTATTTCTAAATTTGCAGCTATTATGTATTATTTTAATTGTATATGCTTTTTATCTAAGCGTTCGATTGAAATGAAAGTCTAGTGTAACGAGCGGGATTCGAACCCACGACCTTTGGCTCATATGCCGATATGATATACATAACCACTTGAGTTATAGTGACTTATGTAAAGACTTAAATTTACAAAAGTGTCTTCTGACATGCACAAGAACCAACACTTAAGTAAGATACAACCTCAAAACGGCGAGGTTCCAAAACAGATCCATCACAGAGATTGAAGTTGGGAAGAAATCACACAAATAAAATCTATTCAGAATCTTGCCCTTATAGAAGTCTCTTAAATTCGGGTCTGTTTTTTTTTTTGTTTTTTTTTCGGTTTTACAAAAACTTCCCCAATTGGAAAATGGCCATCAAACCCCGTTATAAATCGGTTTTACAGATTTGTCGCCTCTGTATTTCCAACCGTTGTGCAAGTCTCAACGGTGCCCGGATGGTGGAAACAGCAATTAAAATAACGCCACCCTCTCTCTCTATCTTTCTGACTCTCTCAGGGGATTAACATATGCAGATGAGAAAACACGGTAAAGAGACGCGAAGAATATCACGTTGGGGATCCTGCTGTTCGTAATCACCGGATGATACAACCCCCCGGGGAAAATACGGTGTACGTAATTTTTTCTCTCCCTTTACAACTATTTTCCCTTTAGGAAAAACCTATTTTCCTTTAAATGCAACTAAACAATAGTTGAAGAGGGGATAAAACTTTTATTGGATCTTTTCCTATACTTCTTTTCAATACAATATTCTGTTTATGCTGTTTCATAACCGAAATAGTCCCTGAACGTTTAGTAATTCGTCTTTCAATTGACGGTAAAACAATGTTGAATATTTGATGGTGCCATAATCGATGTTTACAACATAACAGTATCATCGATAGTAAAATTCATCAAGGATAATATCGAAATCGATTAATTGATGAATCCATCGCTATGTCAAGGTTGTGTAATTGATGGTGACATCGATTGTAATATACACATATATATCGATTGTAGCATCGATTGTAATGTACATATACATATTGGAAAATATTTTGCAACCTTAGAAAATAAAAAACGAACTGAAGGAATTAATTAAGCGCGAAAACAAACTACCCAGAAGAAAATTGGTTGCGTTCATTTGACGCCAATCACAGTCAAATTAACAAAACATTTTTTTCGACAAACAAAATATTCAAAGTGCTTTAAAATTATTGGAGAGACACAAAGGTAACAAACAGATCGTTACCGTTTTTAATGTATTTATTCCTGAGTTTGTATTTAAATGGGAAAGGAAGAATAGGAAAGTCTTGAGATTTTTCGGACACTTCAATATCGGAAATTCCAAATTAAAGTTATCCACTTACAGAGTAACATCCTTCGTTCATGACATCAGCAAACGTTGACGGTTGTATTTTTATTTGCACGATTATCTTTGTGTCAGACTGTAATCGAAACCTGTCTGGGATTTGATATGTTAATGCAAAATTACAGGAATAAAATGCGAGAAATAACAAATGGAGGAATTTTATAAAAACCTGGATAATATGTCATAATTTAAAATTTTGACATACCTCTCATAATAATTTAAAATGATTTTAATGTAAATTTTCTGTCACGACTCGTCGTTCGAGGCTAAAATAATTGCGATACAGTTTTGCCGAACCTGACGATGTTGCAGGTTTAGTATGTCCGAGCGCCGTTTTCGTAAACGGATAACAAATTCGCCCCTAATTACGATCCTCAGAATTATAACTCCTTTATTTACACAAAGTTGTAATCTATTTTGCAATACAATAAATAAGATTGTAAATATTTTTTTTATCGGTGATCCGAAGCTATTTCAAATATTTTCTCTAGGCATTTCATATTTACGGATCTCTGATAAAGAGCTCCATCCAAACGGATCGTCAATAGCTGAACCGTCAAGTACCCTTCACTGCTATATCGGATGAGCGAAAATTATTACCTAAATAATATAATTTTTATAAACAGCGATTAACAATCATTTTTTAAAAATTCATTACAATTAATAGCAGGAGTGTACTTATTAGGATCGAATAAAATACCATTTATTTTAATAATTATGATCACCGGCAGCCTTTTTTTTTAAACTTAGCCATTAGTTGTTTGGAAATATCTAGAATTATATACCATTTGTTTAGGGAATATCTAAACAATTGTTCCGCTGCTCTATAAACTTGATTTTTTATAATATCATATGGATTAGCAGGGTAGAGATAAGCTTTTAATTTCGGGAGTGTGATATGTCAGCCGATATTATTCAAGAAAGTTACATTGTTTTCGATTTGTCTTACATACAACTTTTACAACAAAAAAGTAAAGCTTATAATAGCGTAAATTTAGGACATGGCATGAAAGAAGATCCCTGTGTGGAAAGGCGATAAAATTGTTATTACAATTTTTTACCTGTTTATTTTTAACCTAATGGAAAATAAAAACAGACCAAGTTATACAAGTAATTGAGTTTAACTTGTGTGTCTAGTTGTAAATGTAAACCAGTGCCAATTTTTAAAAAAACATCTTTCAAATACCGTTCATTAAATTCATGAGTGTTGTACACACACTATATAATTCATTAATGAAATCTAAAAACGATTTCATTACGTACATAAATTTAAAAATCAACATATCAAAATAATCCAACGTTTTCATATTTATGCACTTTGTTCGTAATTAGCTTCGAGTTCTACGACAAAATTGTCAAAAAAAGGACGTTAAGCTTGGATTTTGGTGAACAAAATCCAGATAACGGATCTTATCTCTATGGCATAACAGATAGATGCTGATGAACTGGAATAACGCTCATTTGAATTTCTTTTAATCGCCGACAAATTTTATTGTAAATTGTAATTTACTTCAGTTTAATTTAACAAAAACTGGAGGACGGTAGAAAAAGAGAGAGAAAGAGAGACAGAGACAGACAGACAGACGGAGACAGAGTGAGAGAGAGAATTGAATTGAATTGGACATTTTATTTATAAAAGCTCGCAAAATTAGGACTCATGGACCTTTTTTACATTTATCAAGCATTCGTACNTATATATTTATAGATTAATTGATAATACTATCGATTGTACCACCGTTGAGAAATTATTGATTTAATCGATCTTAAATAACATGTAATGATTATTTGTAGATACTTTCGATATAATCAATAATGAGTAATTGATGGTGGCATCGATTTTAATATATATATTTCGCTTTAATGTAGATACTATCGTTAACATAAAGGTTGAGTTGTCGATTAATTGATTATGCTATCGATAGTACCAACGTTGAGCAATCAGTGATGTCATTGATTTTAATGAACATCATATATGTCGATTAAATTAATGCTATGCTATGACCATAGCACCAAGGTTGAGTAATTGAAGGCGGCATCGATGCTGAGCAAAATGTCGTGGATCGATTGAAATACACGTATAATCGATTAATTGTCGATACTATCGATATCATCAAGGATCTCTATGTATGTTGGTGGCATCTCTCACAATATTCATATTTATTGATTATCATACTATCGATAGCGTCACTGTTGAGTAATTGATGTGTCATCGTTTAAATATGAATGCTGTGTAAACAAATAGATGATAGCAGGTATATCGATTAATCGGAGGTGCAATTGATATATATATATATATATATGTATGTATGTATGTATTTTACAATCGATTACCCAACCTTGATTTATCGTTGGCATTGTCAATTAATCGATTTATCTATTAGCGTGGATAATACAATCATTTGCATTTTTAAAATCATTTTAGACAAGATACAATTTCGTGTGGCTTATCAGTGTCACTTTACAGAGAAAATTTATGATGATTTACATTGCATTTAAGCAAATTTCATACTCGGTTGTTGACTGTGGTAGGAACAAAGAGGGACTTCTATTCTATTTATTCTAAATGAAAAAAAAAAATAGAATACTATTTAAAAAGAGGGTTTACTTTTTCTTGGAAGGGTTAAAAACTAGGCTGGTATAATTGGAACCGAGAAAGGGCTTCGGAATGGCAGGGAGTTTGTAGGGCCATTTCCCGGTGGTAGAGCCGGAGGCGGGGTATAATTGTTCGAAGCGATTCTAAATTGGAAAGAGGCACCAGTCAACCGTGAGGAAATTTGTTTTCAATTAGGCCGGACCAGTTCTTAGGGTCATCCGGACCCGTGGAGCTCCAATATCGAAAATTGCCGCATCTCCTTACCGGGATAAGCCCCCTCGAATAAATTATCAGCCGTGGGGTGAGAGGGCGGGGTTGGTTTAGAGGAAATGTAACTTGGTATTCTGAAGATCCGATGGAAGTCTAAGGGCAGTTGTCGAAGCATAAGTAATTTTATTGCGAGCCCATTGCTTCCAACTGCCTATTTACAAAAAAAGCATCGTAACGATACTGCACATATACATTTATACTAAGGTAATTTCCCTTTCAAAAAGACTTCTTTACTTTCCAATCAAAAGACAAAAAAAAATCTTGCAATTTTTAGTAAATCTTTCATCTCCCAACTACAAAGCGTTTTCATTTTTAGCCACGGTTGACCTTTGGAAAATAAATCTCTATAAAACATGATTATGAGCTTCCCACTCTATAACAAAACAATTTGATCTCAGATAAGCCTTTCATTAGATTTTATTTCATATTGTTCTAAATTGTGTAGAATTAAGATGTAAGATGTAAAGGATAGAATCCTTTGTTTGGATATGTTATATTTACAAATTTGTTTGTACGAAAAATCGATATTTATTTTAAAAAGGGCATATTTTACATCGATGTTGTTTGTATCGATTATTTTAAACGGATTTGCCATCAATAATAAACGGTTTTGTTACCTGGAATGAAATCGATTTAAGGGATCGATATTTTGGTTATATAACTATGCTAAAACTGTCTATAATCGATTTTTTAATAATAAGGATACTTTAATATGCTCAGAGTGGATTAAAGGCTATGTTTAAGTTTAAACAAGAAATCGATTTAAGATATCGATATTTTTCGCTGTAAGACTACGGTATTTTATTAATAGGAATACGATATTATAGGTACGCGAGTGGTTAGATAAGTAAAAACATGACATCGATTTACTATATCGATATGTTACAATTAATTAAGGTTTTCAGTTGAGATAAAAAAATCAATGGCACGAGCGGGATTCGAACCCACGATGTTCGGCTAGATACGCCGCTCCTCTACCACTTGAACTGTCGTGACCTCGATCCACTCGGACACTAACTTCCCACCTCAACCCCACCTTTTGAATTTTCCCTTCTTTTTGCCATTTTTCAAATGTCGTGTAATCTATTTGATTCTCGGCGACAAAGCGGCTCACGATAGCTCAAGTGGTAGAGCAGTAGCCGAAGATCGTGGGTTCGAATCCCGCTCGTGCCATTGACTTTTTTTATCTCAACTAAAAACCTTAATTAATTGTAATATATTAATTGGTCAAGCGGACGACCAAATTAGTGAATATATCGATATATCTGATATGGTATCGAAAGTATTTGGAAAAACAGTATATTCGATTTAATGTGTGTGTGTGTGTGTGTGTGTGTGTGTGTGTGTGTTGTGTGTGTGTGTGCGTGCGTGCGTGCGTGCGTGTGTGTGTGTGTGGGTGGTGATTAGTGACCGTTAGTCGATGATCATTCAGAAATCGTGAGATGCGGTCTGGTGTGATGTAGGTTTCAGAAAAACATTTTCTTTATCGTGCTAACGTTTCGGTTTTTATTGAGATCATCTTCAGGGCCTGGGATTTACAAACATTGTTTAAAGTTAACAAAAACATGTAGGATGTGGAAAAAACTGAATTTATAATATGCAAAAAATATTTTTTCATATTCAATCAAAGTATTTCTACTCACTCAAAATGTTTGCTTTCTGTGTACATTTTGAGTGAGAATACTTTGATTGAATATAAAAAATATTTTTTTGCATTGTATAAATTATCTTTTTTCCACATCCTAGATAGCTAGGTCACGATAGCTCAAGTGGTATAGCAGCGGCGTATCAAGCCGAAGATCGTGGGTTCGAATCCCGCTCGTCCCATTGACTTTTTTATCTCAACTGAAAACCTTAATTAATTGTAATTATTAGTTTTTTCGATATTTGCTGTTCGAAACATCAGTTCAAACATAATCATATTCCGTTCATATTTGAATGAAAAGAATGTCTTTTTATATATTATTATTTAGTCAGGAATTATTAGCTAATTTTTTTTTTGACGATACACTACTGTTTTTCCATACTTTCCTTTCGATGGTTAGTTCAAAGTGAATAATATTGGCTCTATGTATCTATAGTAAGATCACGTATAAAATATCGATATTCGTAGAACCGATGGTTAGGGACCAAATAATTAAATGTATTGCAAGTGAGTTTTTGTCTGTTTACCTCATGGATTAGCTTTATGATGGTTATGGTGATTTTAACCCGCACGGTTTTCATTTTGATCCCTGTCACACCTAGGAAAATGACCTTTTGTGGCTTTCGAAGGTATTTTTCCCCACCCTTTTGCGTTATTAGTATTATGATTAGAATTAAGGTATACTACGGCCGCCATTGTCAACCTCATCCCACATCGCGTTCATACCAGTCTCTCTGGTTATTAGTCTGTCAACCTGTGAGGTCGTAAAGGGATTAGTGTAATTAACATGTTGATCCATGTCGTGTCCACTTGAATAACGTGATTCAATTTCCCCTACAATTATCATAAAAAGGTACGGGAAACAACGACCACAATGGAATATCGGTGGAATGTTTGAATATTGTAGATAATCTCTTAAGCGAATTATGCTATCAATACTGTAGGTGCCTAATAAATAAAGAACAGAGTAGAAAAATTATCAAGGATATATATTCAGTGTCGTTTAAATTCCAATAACAGGGTCGTTAGAATATATATTTAAAAAAAAATAGGGGGAAGAAAAATATAAAGGGGGACTTGTTGCTCCTTAATTGCTCCTGGGGTTTGGGCAATGGTACGGAAAATCAGAAGGCGTTTTTTGGCCCGGGTCCCAGAGGCTCTTGGCAGTGATGCCGGTTATTCTTGTGTGTGGTCCATCAGCATTCGGGCTTGTCCTCCCCATGTGCCCTGGTGGTGGCACTTATGGCACGGTTCCATGATCCAGGAAGACCATTAATAATTCGCCTTTTCTTCATTGTATATAATTACGGCCTGGCTTTAATCTTTAATCTCTTCGTGTATTCACGAGAGAAAAATATCACTCGGGTACTTTGGGCACTTTTCCCTCGGATTTCAATTTTTTCGGAAAATAATATTGCCAACCTACAGTGGAAAACTATTCTATTCTATATTCCCGTCCAAGGAAATGTTTTGTTTTAAAATTAATTTTACTAATTAAAGTTACAATACCTAAGGTTTTACAATTACACAAATAATTGTCTTTTGACATTTCGCAATTCATTCAGTCCCAGTCGACAGTGTCTAACATTGAAGAGAGCAGACAAACATGCTATAATGTTACATCAATCAATCGTATTACAGATAAGGCAAACAGTTGCCTGATCTGTAGCATGCTTGATCAATCAATAGTATTTGAAATAAGGCAAACTGTTATCCTTTCTGTAGCATAATTGATCAATCAATCCTATTACAAATAAGGAAAACAGTAATCCTGTCTGTAGCATGCTTGATCAATCAATAGTATTTGAAATAAGGCAAACTGTTATCCTTTCTGTAGCATGCTTGATCAATCAGTCCTATTACAAATAAGGAAACCAGTTATCCATTCTGCAGCATGCTTGATCGATCAATCCTATTACATAATAATAAGGAAAACCGTTATCCATTTTGTAGCATGGTTGATNTTATCCTTTCTGTAAAGTCGTATACCTTAACAATCAATCATCTTATAAATAAGGCGTTCTGTTTGTAATGTTACATGCTTGAACAATCATTTTACATATAAGGTAGACATCATTTATTCTTTGAGTTTACATGTTTGACTCATCTTTTACAAATAAGGCAGACAAACAATTTTTTTGTAAGGTTATATGCGTGAACAATCATATTTCAATGAAGGCAGACAACAAAAATTCTGTAAATTTTGAAAGATTCCAATATGTCTACTATTCAGATTTTCTCTTTGCTTTTTTTCCTTGTTTTAGTAAAATTTAGAATTTCTGGAAGATATTGTACATACTATAACAAATCCGACTAATCAGACTTTTGATATGATGATACTACTGCCACATAAGAAGAATGGGTAATGTAGTTCGTCCTTTTTCCCGCTTCAAACCAGCTCATCTGTTCTATCCATATCTAGTAAATATTTTTTGTATTGAAGTAATGTGAAGTAATTAAACAGAGTCCTGAGGAAGGCGTCAAATACAGTCGAAAGCTCGACAGCAGAAACACAAGTTGGTTTTTTTCACCCACTTCGTTTCATCCCTGATCACTATTTTTCAATATTTCTTATGAATGCCTTCTATTCATGAAGGCCGATACTATACTCAACGATATTTTTTTTTTGTGTTTGGCGACAATCTACAGAGAATCCGGCATTTTGTTAAGTCGGGCTTACACAAGATATTTCTATTCGGTACAGTACTCCTTGTTTTTTTACGATATGATAGTTAAATGTAATGAATCCCTTTTGGCATATTTGATTTGAATTAGCCGAAACGAATTAGCATATCTTGAACATTGTCGAAATTAGAAACTCCCTCATCCCCCTGCTAAAAGAAGCGGTTTTCTAATTCAATTTCCTCATCGGCCTGCACAATTGTTGATTGCCTTTTCTCCTATTTGTTAAAACATTCACGTTCGTTGTTTGTTAATAAACTGTCTCATCAACCTCTCGGGATTACGCCGAGGCGTCGGTGTTTTGGAAAGGGGAAAGGGAAAAAAAGGCCGAGTCAAAACTAAGGGAAACAGCTCGGTTTATTAAGCATTCAGCCCTCGCTTCTGTCTCGCTTGTTGGGAAGTCTTCATTACTCCTCCTTTTCCCCTAGAAAAGCTTCCCCCCCCCAGTTTTGCTAATTAATCCTATCTCAAATAATAACCGAAGGGCATCAGACGGAGAATTCTTAATAGCGCCGCCGCGTGTCGTTTACGATCGGGGATCCACCGTGAAGGGAGAAAAAAAATTCTATTTGTACTCCTTTTTCTGTATCGCACCGCGGTGGAAAATGCTGTTTGCGAGACAATAACAGGAATTATCCGACTCGTAATAGTTGAGATACTAATGAAGTCGGACGCTTTTCACAGTAATGGCCCCAAAATGCTTTCTCCTCTCTGCCTCCGACTGTCATCATTAAAAACTCTTGCAATTGTGATTCTCCTGGCTTCCTCCTAAAGTTCTTCTTTATTAAAACAAAGTGCTTAAAGCATTTAACCCCTCGCAGATTTTCCCAATGACTAAACTCCAATGTCAGACAACACATATGGAAAGATAGAAATGAAATTTCTACACAGACTAAAAATACAAGTCCTTGGGGGGAAAATTAACTGAAATTACTGAACACGTTTAAAATTATTGTATTCGATAACTTATTGAATATTTGAATCTTTACTGTTATCTAAGATTCTACTAGGTTTGTTTCTTTTTTGGCGGCTGTTTGCCTCAATAAGCATTTTCACATCCAAGTAGAAAAAAAGAAATAGGGCTAGAGAGAGAAAGAAAGAGTGTTCATCACTATCGCTATGATATCAGGAAACACAAGAAAATAGTAGTCTAAGTGTGGATTCAGAAGTGAAGACAACTGTTTCCTTAATTAATTGTAACATATTCTTATGTAGCTTTAGTTGGCCCAGCACATGATGCATTTTCTTTGCCGTGTTACTCTCTTGCATGTTCCATGAAATGGTTTTACCCCAAGCACTTTATAGAATTGACACAAGAGAAGTCAATGGTAACATATTCTTATGTAGCTTTAGTTGGTACAGGGCATGATGCATTTTCTTTGCCATGTTACTCTCTTGCATGTTCCATCAAAGGGTTTTACCCCAAGCACTTATAGAATTGACATACGTTCCCGATTACTCATCGTCAACAAGACAAGAGGATCTTTAACGTCCGCACCTGGCTCATGGCCTTATCGGACGTTTTGATTCTCAAGATGAGAGCTGAGGCACCTCCGCATGCGACGGAATAGTGTTACCGCCGCAGCATTGGTGTAGTGGTGGTATCCCGGCCACGCTCTCCGCTTGTCCACTCCGAATGGTCGGGCCCGCATTGTGCGTCGGGTCGTACGCCGCACGCGAGGGGCTAACGGGCCGAAATACATCAGCCCGTCCCCCCCTCGCGTACTCCCTAGATAGAGAAGGCGACTCTATCTCTCTGAGTGTAGAGGCTCCTCCAGCGTAGAAACTTCCGGGAACGCCCCGACAACGGTTTCGGATTATAGTGGGATTGCTACCCACCCCCTAGATGAGCACTGTCTACGGTAAAAGGTCTCTTATCGAGCTCAGCCTACACCTGCTGCACGTAATCGAGGGACGCCATAGGTCTAGCCTAGGTGGTCCGATCCTTCGCTTCCCCAAGGGTACCACGCCGGTCATACGCACAACAATGCAAAGCATACTCGAGTCAAAGACCGCCGATATCACTACCCTTTTCCAATCGCTTACTTACGCATTCGAGGGACTGTAGCATGATCATGACGTCCTCAACGCTTACATGCTGTCGTCCGGTCGCAACGTCTCCCGTGATGAACGGGGGGTAATACATTGGCCATACGCAAGCTTCACGAAAGGTCCCAGATAGAAAACAGCCTCTGTCTAAGTTCCCGCCAGGGGCGTCACCACAAGCCACCACGAGTCCTTTCCCAATGTGACTCGGGCTGGTATTTCAGAACATTTCAGTTACCCCGTGGTACAGATGGCCATACAACACTCCCCCATCTTTGCAGACAGGCACACTGGCCCTCGTGTGACTCTGCTAAGGCACCCGCCGCCCCTGCCGACCCTCAGGCCGACATAAGACAGCTTGTGCTTTATAGAGGTTGCCACGCCCTCTGGGCTGCACCATTATTTTGTGCCCGGATACCCCCCCTTGTAACCAAGGGTTAGGAGGGGTCACAGGATAGAACGAAGGAGTTCGGATTGAGAAAAAGGGCCTTGGAAGAGAACACGAGGTGAGCCGTTTCGGGGTCTCGAGTTTCAACCGCACTATACCACCCGTTGTCGCCGTGGTTCCACATAGAGTGGGCCATGACTCCCAGGGTGGGTTATAGAATTGACATAAGGCAAGTGACAAAAGGTTCAAGTACCTTTATTCTACTCAGTTATTTATAATCTAAGGTGTTAACATATCGGGAACTACCAACAGCATCACCTTCATTTTCTGCGCGTTAAACGATAATTTCTTGCTTTAAGCCCTTTTACAAAAACTTTCAACATCCAAGTTCATCTTCCTAATGCCATCCTCTAATTCCAAAGGTGACTCATGGAAGTAAACCTGGAGGTCATCTGCGTACAGCAAATATTTACAATATCTAATAGAAGCGGATATCTTTTTTTTACATACATGGAAAATAAAAGTAGTCTTAAGACTGAACCCTGTGGAACCCGGACTTAATAGGTTCCCACGAAGACGTTTCGTCATTCGCCCCCAATTTTCTTTTCTTCCTGTATATATAATTCAAACCACTCCAAAGACTGTAAGAAATTTAATTGCTTTAACATGAAGGAGCAAACAGTGATTCACCGAACAAAGGTTTTTGAAAAGTCAAATAAGACTGAGATGTCACCATTTACCAATAACCCAGCCGTCGGCCATCAGTTTCTACATTACTGTCTGAGTCTTCAGTGCTGTCAATTGGTGTTACCCTGATTGAAATGGATCAAACAAGTCATTTTTCCCAAGATGTTATACTATTTGTTGAGACACAATCCGTTACAATGGCTTAGTCAACACACAAAATGGAAATAGGCCTAAGGTCACTCAATGGGCAAGTTAATTTAATTTTAGGAAGTGCGCGTACCAACGTCCATATAAATGGGAATGTAGACTGTTTCAGTGAAAAATTAAAAAATTAACAACACTCTTGATCAAGGCATGGTCTTGAAGAAGAATGCAAATTTAGTTGCTAATGCCAAACTGCCTTCAAGACCATACCTTGATCCAGAGTGTTCGTAAGTGAAAAAGTAGTCGATACTTCTAATACTGAAAAAAATAAAAAGTAGTGCTTGTATCACCAAAGGCATTGATTCAGAACACATGTTGAACCGGCACAATGTTACTTACTGGATCTGCCTCCACTCCCGGGTTTTTTGAGTTATTCAAACCCGTTTCGGCATTGCATCATCTTCAGTGAGGAAGTTTTTCAGAACAATCACGGAAATGTCGTCCACACCACTAGCTTCAGATTTACTATGGAAAAGGCTAGTTAGAAACGCGTCTAGGGTAATATGTGAAAAATAAAAAAATAAAACGTCATACCATTTCTAATATTTTGGGACGTTTGTTTGGACTTGGTTTCGAAGAACTTTAAATTTATTACAGTTTCACTGCGAGTCGTTATGAATACTCTTCGATAATTAATGCTTGAATTTCATTAGTAAGCCAGGATATGTCTGTCAAGAAAAGCCAGTATGAATTTATTGAACAGTTCCATCTTGTGGTAAATTGATTCGGTTGCCAGAAAATAATTATAATTGTGGCGTTCTAAATCTCGTTGGTAATTAATCAAATCCAATTTTTTGAAGTCTTTGAATGAAACGTTGAGACGTGGAATTTTAATTGAAAATTGTATCTGTATTAGGATTTGACAAAAAGGAAACATGAAAATGACTATGCTCTAGAACTTATCCAAATTATCCACCATGGAGAGATCTAACCATGAGATATCGCTGTATGATGAGTATAGTCAAATGGAACGAGATTGATAAAGTTATTAAGAATCCAATGAAATTGAGTTCATGTCACTATCCCAATCTCCTACAATGACAACGTGTTTATATATAAGTGGGAAGTTTATTGGCCGACAGACAGCTGAGGTCATCGCCGGCCCTCTGCGTGTTTTCCTTCTTTTTCTTTTCTTGCGCGCATATTTTGTTTTAAACTGCAGCCATTTGAGCGACTCGATCTGGTTACTGACTCTCTGATTTCAGATATATACTTCGTTGATATTCTAGAATGCTAGTTTCTCGTTTGTACCTCAGGTTGTCAAATACAGAATAGAAACAAAACATACAATACATGTATATACATCACCACAAACATAGATGTCTCTCCCACAGTACTCGATATTCCTCGGGGCGGAGTAAGAAGCAACCTCTTCTTCGCACGCTAATAAATTACATTCATTACAATAAAATAACACAAACACAACACTCTATAGAATCATAGAGGTCTGGCCACATTCACTCCCCCACAGTACTCGATATTCCTCGGGGCGGGGTTATAAGGAACCCCTTCCTTTCACGCTAATAAATTACATTCATTTCAATGAATTAACAGAAACACAACACCCGATATAAACATAGAGGTCAGGTCACATTCACTCCCCCAGATTACGGAGCAGCGGCTTAAATAGCCGAAGATCGTGGGTTCGAATCCCGCTCGTGACACTGACTTTTTTATCTCAACTAAAAACCTTAAATAATTGAAAGATATTAATTGGTCAAGCGGACCACGAAACTAGTGAATTCTGCGAATATAGTTTAATTTGTTGGATAAGAAATTTCCATTGAATCCCGTTAATAGATAATACAAGTATTTTCGTTCTTTCCACCTTCCTTCACCCCCAGGTTGAGAGAACGTCAATCCGAAAGCTTTTGTCACCCAAAGGGGATTACAAGTCTCCAATTCGCGAAAGCAGTTCACCCGATACCTCGTTGATAATTTATTGCCTTAAATGGAGGAAAGGGCTTAGTTGAAACTGAAGACGATGGAGGTGGGAAGACACCTTTTAATGAAATGAACGAGGGGTGAGAGGGTCAAAAAGCGGCTTTAATCCTCCAAGAGGTGGAACTCATTAGTCTAAGAGAAGGATGAATGGGCATTGTCAACCCGAAACAATAACCGGACGGAAAAAACAGTTCAGCTTTGTATCTATGTCTTAACTAGGATTTTTTTTTCACCCAATCAGCATTAGTAACGTTGCGTTAAGGAGGTGAATTGTTTTATAACACTTTTCATCCCCTGGCATGTTCATCATACTGACTTTATTTCCACTAAACACCAATCTTTCTGAACAATTGAATAATATCTGAATACTTATCTCAGAAAGAAAGCGTTCAAAATCATAATGCGATTTCTGAAGAAAAAATCTCCAAACTAAAAGTGGTCGTCAATCACAAAAAAATCCTTTCGTGACGTTTTTTAAATCTTACGATCGTCACCTGTTGAATTTGGGAAAAATTCCTTACCCGATTTCTAATTTACCGTCGTTGGAAGCGTTCCGGCTAATTATGACGAGTTTCAAACCGTCGTCCCAGGAGGAGCTGATCCCTTTCAAACGGATTGAAAAATTTCAACTCGGCAATCCAGTTGAGTGGATGCCCTCCCGGTTAAACAGGGAAATAAAAAATAAAAAAAGAGACAAAAAACAGAACAAAGGGGTTTTTCATCCCCCCGATTCTCGAATCAAGTGAATCGGAAAATAATCGAGGACAACCGTTTGAATACTGCATGTGTTTTGATTTGGCCGTTAGGTCGATGTTACTACCTTTTTATCTGTACTCGTTCCAATTAACATTAAAGTTAGAAATGTATTTAGTAAACTTGTAAATATGCAGCCTGACTGTCCCTCAAACGATAAAACACTTAAATTTATACATATAACTCTCTATCTATCTGTCTCTATCCATCTATCCATTTCTAGCTCTCTTTCTACGCTGTACTTGCCTGTGAACACAATTTTTCCAGGTACATAGCCAGACGGAAACGGCTTTATCTATCTAATTATTGTTTTTCTGAGTCTCTCTCTCTCTCTCTCTCTCTCTCTCTCTCTCTCTCTCTCTCTCTCTCTCTCTCTCTATCTATCTCTCTATCTCTATCTATCTCTATTTCTATCTATCTATCTGTGTATCTATCGTCCTGTTTCTTACTTTCTCGCTTTCCTTACACTCTTTCTCTCAGTTTTTANTCTACTTTTCTATTTTCTACCTATCTCAGTCGAACTATGTATCTCTCCCGCCCTTCTTCTATCTCTCTCTCTCTCTCTCTCTCTCTCTCTCTCTCTCTCTCTCTCTCTCTCTCTCTCTCTGATCTCTGCTCTCTGCGCTCTGTACTTTACTTTCAGGTTGGCATTTCTTTTTGTTTTCTCTTGCTCTGTACTACTTTGCATTCTATTATTCTATTGTATATATCCATTATTTGTTTATTTTTATTTTTATATCTCTTCATCCTCTTACTACACTCTCTTTCTGTCTTCTATCTTCCTCACTGTTCCTTCCTTGGACCTTCGTTGTTTCTTTACTATATTACTATATTAGTGTTTTTTTTCTTTTCTTCTAACTACCTATCTCTTACATTTTCTTCCCACATATTGTGTTTATCAACTGAACCATTTTCCAGAGATAAAAAGCTATAGAATCAGGTTTTTTTAACCTTAACCATTAATTTTTTTCAGCCAGTTTGTTCGGAATTATTAGTATGAGGATCCATAATTAATTATTATTTTATATTGTTTTATCAATAATTCGGTATTTGTATTGATGTTTGAGGTGCGATTCCTTGAAGAGTTGAACTTGTTTTTTCTATTTTTTGTAAGCTTTATTTCTTTAAGTTTTAATTCATGATTGGGGCTTAACACGTGAAACCGTCAGACTTGTCAGTCAAAGCGCCCTCGTGTCACTTAGCGTAATCGAATTTCTTATTTGGCCCAGGGAAAGGCGACTGTTATGACAAGGCCGGACGCGGTTTATAAATTCGAAGAAAATTAAAACCCAGTTTTTCCCTTGTTTAATATCTTTAATCGATCTGTGGACACTTATCAATTTGAGCCGGGCCTTTGTCTTAATACGGTGGCCGAAGGCGGTTCGGTTTCATTAAACCCGGCCCCGTTGTTATTTAGTGCCCTGTCTACTTCGTTACCTTACCTTATAAGCCACAGGCAACAAATTTTCAACAAATGCCCTTTATCTACTCAAGCCCAAAACGAGACGTGTTCCCCCAAAGCCCGGTGAGAAAGCACGAAAGCACAACAAGGACTTAACAGCAAGGACTTTATTGTTTCCTACCGCTGGCCGAGGCGAGTACAACTTTTACGGCCCTCCAAAATCTCCTTCCTCGATCGGTTGGGGTATTTTCTTTCGAACAATTCAATTCAAAAAACTTATGAAATTATACAAATTGGATAAATATATAATAGAATTTTGATTAATAAGGAAAAGTTTTTTCTTAAAAAAAAAGAAAAAAAATTAATGTCATCAGAAAATGGCTGAAGCCCCACCTCCACTTATTAGGATCCTTCCGAAGTTGAATATAACCTAAAAGCCTCTCTCGAAAAGGGGAAAAACTTCCTTCAAGCTCAATAATGGCACAAGTTCAATAGAAATGTATATAATAATAGGTAATTTTAAAAGGGAAGTATAGGAATGCCTGATGCAATAGAAACCAACTGACAACTCAATTTATTACTTTCATCGAATTCATTTTTCTTCAGAAAAGCACTAAGCCAGAATTGATAAACGCCCATTTCTACATATATTCAATATTTTTGCCAAATAAAAAATCAAATATTTGCACATAATTTACAAAAGTTCCTTGGCCGGGAGAAGTCTTTCATTGTACGAACTATAAATGGAAAAAACTGCTCGCTGATATCTCTCCTCCTTAACACATATGGCGATATGTCTTTCTTACCACCCTTGCCAGGGTCATAACCACTCTGGCCGTGTGGCGATCTGTCTCCCTTACCCTTAGGAGTTCCACTCCTTGTTCTTTTTCTTGAAGAACTAACCACTCCAGCCATGGGGTGATCTGTCTCCCTTGCCCTTAGGAGTTCCACTACTTGTTCCTTTTCTTGAAGAACTAACCACTCCAGCCATGTGGCGATCTGTCTCCCTTCCCCTTAGGAGTTCCACTCCTTGTTCCTTTTCATGAAGAAATAACCACTCCAGCCATTGGGTGATCTGTCTCCTTACCCTTAGGAGTTCCACTCCTTGTTCCTTTTCATGAAGAAATAACCCCTCCAGCCATTGGGTGATCTGTCTCCTTACCCTTAGGAGTTCCACTCCTTGTTCCTTTTCATGAAGAAATAACCACTCCAGCCATTGGGTGATCTGTCTCCTTACCCTTAGGAGTTCCACTCCTTGTTCCTTTTCATGAAGAAATAACCACTCCAGCCATGGGTCGATTTATCTCCCTTACCCTTAGGAGTTTCACTCCTTGTTCCTTTTCATGAAGAAATAACCACTCCAGCCATTGGGTCGATCTGTCTCCCTTACCCTTAGGAGTTTCACTCCTTGTTCCTTTTCATGAAGAAATAACCACTCCAGCCATGGGTCGATCTGTCTCCCTTACCCTGAGGAGTTCCACTCCTTGTTCCTTTTCTTGAAGAAAGAACCATTCCAGCCTACCCATCAGGAGTTCCTCTTCTCGTAGCTTCGCCTGAGGTCATACACGCTCTGGCCTAATCACATCATCATCAATGATACAACCGTAGGCTACGATGGGATTCGAACTCAGAACAAACTAGCTTGGCAAATACATTCTTACCACTCGGCCACCGCGGTCCACTGGGTGATAGTTGAGCTTATGAGTTTTTTGTAAATCAGTGCACATATTCCATGTTTTCATTCGCACGGTTTCAGGTGGTATAATATAACAAAACTTGATAATTAGTCTAAAGCAACGTTGAGATTTGGAGACTTGTTAAACTTTCGTGACCCTGTACGTCAAGAAAAGATCCCAATGACAATGATTGTACCGTCTATTTATAATATACGGATTTACCTGTCCATCTGAACACTAATCCAATTCGCAGCGCGCACGCCTGACATTTACCCGAGTCTGAGTAGGTCAAACCGGGTCATAAGGTTCAATCGCGAAAACAGACAATAATTTTAATTATTCAAACGTGCATTTTTTCCCCTTCGGTATTAGCGTTAATTAATTTGTCGAAGCTTTCCGTTTTTAAAAGGTGAAAAGGGTGGTGAAGCGTTGCTCGGGGTTTTTCTGCCCGAATAATAACAGTTACTCTCTTGGATTTCCCCCGGTAGAAGGTTTATCTTTTTTTGAGCCGATTCCACATTTTAAACGTAAAACTGTATGGTGTGATTTAGAAAAAGGTTTAAATTTTATTCCATTTAATTTATATTGTATATTGTTTGGTAGTGTCAGTTTGTTCCCCAGGCAAGGTTGATTTTTAGATAAATTTCTATCTAAAGATTTGTTTTTCTGCTCGCCCGAATACATATTTAGGGGGAAAAACTTTTTTTGGAAACGCTTCTGTCGATAAGTTTGGAACGACTGGACCGATCCTTAAGAAACTTTACAGTGTTTTAGGACCATAGAATGGAAAAAACCTGGCCTCCTTTCAAAAATCAGATCCGGAGATATAAAATAAAATATCTGGGAAATTTTTGTTAATTTCATCGTCATTTTTGTCACTTATAATAACAATAAGTTGTTGGCTTAAATTCAAATTAGAACAGCCAGCTTTCAACCAGTTGTTATAACGTTGAATTTGGATCAATTCCAGAGGTGATATGAATTGTTAAGAGGAACAAAGGACAACAGAGAAAAAAATTACTGGGCTAATCCAGCACAAAAATGTATATTTTGTTTGCTATAAAAATTCATATTCATGGGGTTTGAAAGGTGAACAAAAAGAAACCGACTTTTTTTTCAGTAACATATATTTGGCATTCATATTTTACTAGAAGTGTTTCTCATTTGTATAACTTTCTTTGTGTAATTTCATTAAATATGATTCTGTGTATTAATATCTTACCTTACGTGAAAAAACGATTCTAGTCATATATAACAACAAATACACAAAAAAGACAGAAAACAACATTTAAATAACGCTACATAAATTACTTCAAATATTTTTTCTTGGTTTCTGATAGCATGAACACTAAGTCCCATGAGGTTGATGTCTTCCAGGCAAGAGGTTAAGCCCGAAGGGGATTTCCAGGGCTCGATCAAGTCCCGTTTAAGTCTGTTTATCGGGACTCCAATCCCATCTTTTCTTTCCTCGTTTCGGCCCTAATAAAGACAATTTTCCTAATAGTTCTTTTATTTTTCCTCCATCTAAATGCACGGGTCAAGATTGATCATTTGATGCTTACTTTTCTGACCTATGAAGACCAGGTCATTCAGGCAAAAGGTTAAAACCAAACGGGATTTCCAGGACTCGATCAAGTCCGTTTATCGGGATTCTTGTTTTTTTTTTTTTCCTTTGCCCCACTTTGGCCCTCAGAATAAAAAAATTTCATATTAGTCTTCTATTTCTCTTCCAATGATGGCCTTCACGCACAAGAGGTAATGCATCATCTCCCTCTTCATCTCCCTTTCAAACCTTTTCATCCTTCTGAAGTAAAGTACCACATTCACAAATCTCCAAGAAGAAAATCCCCTGGGAATGATATTACCTCCTCTATACTTGGAAACTTACTACAAAAGAACATAGTTTTCCTAACCACAATATGCCATCCTACGAACTACTCATTATTCTCTCTTAGGTAAATATTCCGTCGTTATCCTCATTCCTAAAGCTCACATGCTTCCCAACCACATATCCTCTTAAAGACACATCAGCCTTCTTCCTGCAATTTTCAAAATCTACGTATCATTACGTCACACCAGTTTGGTTTCCATCATCATTCCACGATTCAGCAATGTTTCAGGGTTTATGGCACTATTTCCTCTGCTTTAGAGAACAAAGATTACTGCGCGGATGCATTCCTTGATATGTCCAAAACTTTTGACCCTCAAATTAAAGCAGTTCTTACCTGTCCATTATTACCAAATCCTAAATCTTATCTAACCGAACGGCGCTTCAGCGTGAGATGTGGCAACGAGTTTTCAGAATTCAGACCGATCCAGGCCGGCGTCCCACAAGGGAGCATTCTTGGTCCCATTCTATATACAATTTATACTGCTCATTTGCCGATACATCGCAACATCAACCTTACAACCTTTGCGGCCGATACTCATATTTTATATTGAAGTCCAGTATCCAGATTCCAATTTGGAAATTGAAGCTGAACGAAGATAAATGCACTCAAATTGCACGCCAAACAAACAGCCTTGCCTATGTCCGTCAACAATAATGAATTATCGGCATCTACACAAGTAAAATACTTAGGGTATACATAGACAGTAGACTGATGTGTAATCCTCACACAAGACTCAAGGGAACTGATGATGATGATTCGGAAAACGAAGTCTTAAAGGACCGAAATCGTAGATGGCAGTAAAGAACATAGTAACTCTGTACAAAACATTACTTCGACCTCTGGACATAGGAACTGTGTTGAACCACCAACAGAACATCCAACGAATCCAAGCTTTGCAATCAAAAGTATTCAGAAGAATTCTCCAAACACCTTACTAAGTCTCCATTTTCACTATGACCAATGACCTTAACATTCCCTCCTTCAAAGAACTGATCCTTTCTCGCTTCTTTAATTTTCACTCCAATCTTTCAAGCCATCCTAACCCTACTGCTCAAACCACTACTTCCCATCCCAATAACCCTCCACGTCTCCTCAAACGACGATGGCCTCATGATCCCTCCTCGACTCAACCCGATAACAAACTGAGTGCCAGTGGCTTCTCACAACACGTGTCCTCCGGATGCAGTACTGGCACGTTTTCGTATTTTGCCCAGGATTTTTATACCATTAGAATAATTTTTAAGGTGTATAATTCATGTACAGGATACAAATAACTATTATTATTGTGTGTTTCTTAGTGACCTGTTTTTTCATAATTTGTTGAAGTTGTACCGTACTTGACCACTCCTCACGACTTCAACAAATTATTATTTAAATTAATTAAGGTTTTCAGTTGAGATAAAAAAGTCAAGTGTCACGAGCGGGATTCGAACCCACGATGTTCGGCTAGATACGCCGCTGCTGAACCACTTGAGCTGTCTTGACTTCGATCCACTCGGACACTAACTTCCCATCTCAACCCCACATTTTGAATGTTCCCTCCTTTTTTGCCATTTTTTAAATGTCGTGTAATCTATTTGATTCTCGGCGACAAAGCTGCTCATGGTAGCTCAAGTCGTAGAGCAGCGGCGTATCTAGCCGAAGATCGTAGGTTCGAATCCCGCTCGTGGCACTGACTTTTTATCTCAACTAAAAACCTTAATAAATTTAAAGATATTAGTTGGTCAATGCGGACCACGAAAACTAGTTGAATTATTATTTAAAAAACTTCCGTTTATCAGAACTCTCCCTACTTTAGGCCTCAGAATGAAAATTTTCCACACTGGTCTTTTATTTCTGGGCCCATCTAATTGAAATGGATATGTCAAGAGGGATCAGCGCATTTGGATGCTTACTTTTCTAAGACCTATAAAAGTCCATGTCTTCCAGCCAAGAAGTTAATCCCAAACAGGATTCCCAGGGCTCGATCAAGTCCCGTGCAAGCCCGTTTATCGGGACTCCAATTAAGCCCTTGTTTTCCTCGTTTCGCCCCTCGGCCCTTGAATACAGAATTTGAACTGAATTTAAATAAGAGGCCGCGTGTAAGTGCGGCCTGTATTATTCACCGAGAATGTTAATTGAAGCTTCTCGCTCGAGCTTTCTTAGTGGAGGGGCTCTAAAAGCCCCTCCTGCTTACTCTTCCATTGATAAATCTAATTCCGGAACCACTCAGTCCTTATCAGTATTACGAGTTTTATCCTGCGCCGAGGAAACCGCCTCCGTTCATCATCAACGCGAGAAAGAGCCGTAATACATTTAAAAAAAAGAACGGATTAGTCCTGAAAACACCACAGATTGTTTATCACTCTTTTATATCTTGTATTTTGTTAAATATTTTAATGCCGTGTTCTACAATATTAAGCAGGTGTGGATGTTCTCACCTACTTAAAAAAAGAATGAAAAAAAAATGAAGCCCGCGTTTTCAAAGTCTCAAATCTGCTCAATCCTCGTACTATGGAGTTTGTTCTTGTTAAGCCTGCACTTTGGAGATATTATTTGGAACTTTATCCCGGCTTTCGATTGATCAATTATAAACGTCAGCTTTGAGTCCGATACGACTTGCCCTTGCCGTAATACGATGTTCGATCCGGCCTCCCGTTAATTGGAATATTTGCGCCCGGCTTTTGAGTCTCCTGAGATGTCATCTCGCTAATGCTTTTACCTTGTTGCCCCATCCCGTGTATAGCCTAATTCGGTTAGGAGAATTACAGTCCTTCTATACGGGCACGGTTTATACTTGTCGCCTCTTCCCTTTCTCCAGAGTTGTTTGTCATAATTTTGATGACTGCGTTATTACCCCTTTGCTCGCTAATGTGGCCGGACGGGAAATTTAAGAGGGGCCGTTTTAATTATTATTTATCTCTGTGGGCGCTTTGTCGCTTCCTTTTATCGAAAAAATGTACTTATATGGCTCCTAGTACATATTGATTTATTATTCGGGTAAGATCAACAATTCCTCTTTAAAAAATCAGTTGATAATAAGGATTATCCTTCAGCATACCCGATAACAGCACAAGCATTATCCCTACACGATTTATCTTCTCGACTGATATCCTTCAACTCAATAAAAGAGTTATAAGCAAATAACAAATATAGAAAAACGAATAACATGCCTCCAAACTGTTTAAACATATTTAATATTACCATAACTAATAAATATTCATAAACTTCAGATGGCTGAAATTTAATATTTTACGCATATATTTGAAGTTTGGCTGTTCTAGAATTTTTAAAGAATACTCTCTGTATTTGTTGTATCAAACATTTAAAAAAACGAAAATTTTGAAAAATTCACTGTTTTGTGGTCCGCTTGACCAATTAATATCTTTCAATTAATTAAGGTTTTTAGTTGAGATAAAAAAGTCAGTGTCACGAGCGGGATTCGAACCGACGACCTTTGGCTTGATACGCCGCTACTTTACCACTTGAGCTATCGTGACTTCGATACTCTCGGCATTAACTTCCCATCTCAACCTCACCTTTTGAATTTTCCCTCCTTTTTGCCATTTGTCAATTACCGTGTAATCTATTTGATTGTCGGCGACAAATGAAATGACCACGGAGAGCTTTAGTGAAGGTATACTTTACTAATTTAAACTTAATAAATTCATATTTATTTAGAAATCGTGAGATGCGGTCTGGTATGATGTGGGTTTCAGAAAAAGATTTCCTTTATCGTGCCAACGTTTCGATCTTTATTGAGATCATCTTCAGGGCCTGGGATTTACAAACATTATTAAATTCACTAGTTTTAGTGGTCCACTTGACCAATTAATATCTTTAAATTAATCAAGGTTTTTAGTTGAGATAAAAAAGTCTGTCACGAGCGGGATTCGAACCCACGACCTTCGGCTAGATACGCCGCTGCTCTACCACTTGAGGTATCGTAACCTCGATCCACTCGGACACTAACTTCCCATCTCGACCCCATCTTTTTGAATTTTCCCTCCTTTTTGCCATTTTTCAATCTGGTAATCTATTTGATTATCGGCGACAAATAAATGCCCACGGGGAGCTTTTATGAAGGAGGGAAAATTGGGGTTGAGATAGAATGCTCGTGTCCCAGTGGATCGAGGTCACAATAGCTCAAGTGGTAGAGCAGCGGCGTATCTAGCCGAAGATCGTGGGTTCGAATCCCGCTCGTGACACTGACTTTTTTATCTCAACTAAAAACCTTATTTAATTTCGAAAAATGTTCTTTTTTCCTGTGTTCTTGTTCTTCCTGCTATGCTTCTTTATTTTATCACTCGTCTCTTTTCATATTCTTCTCAACGGCTCAACCGAATTTAAGGAATGGTGTAGTATTCGATGGAGAATTTTACCTATGTGAATTTCAGAGAACTGCTAAAAACCTGACTTATTTGAAAAGACAACGATCCATGAATAAAATGGAACCCTTGAAACTTAATTTTAGTTAATATCGCATTGTTTAGGTACGAAAATTGATTAAAACTTTTTCAGCCTTTGGTTTGTACTTATCTAAATAAATTTTCGACGTTTGGTCACATTTGCACAAGAGGAATTTTTCCCCAGGGTGATCCCAAAATCTTTGCGAGGTAGTCGGCCCCCATGGTATTGTTTAGTAAATGTGCTCTCCAAACCACATTTCCATATTAAGTTACCTATTTAGCATATTGTGGTCAGACTTGGTAAATATGTTAACTAGTATGTTCTTGATAAATAGGCTAAATTTTGTCACAATTGATGGTGTGGAATCCGCCCCAGGGCCTATATATTTTTTTGTGAAGGACCAAATCTCGTCTCCTTGAATATTTCGTTAAGTGAAAAGCATAACTTGGTGGTCAATAAGCTGACTAGTGCAGTTGGTCACACTGGGGACGAAACGTGTAAAGCTTTGTGAAGAGGGCCACCAAATCACATTTCCTTGAATATTTCGTTAACCCGTTAACATACAATAATAAAATAAAACTTTGTAATTCTGTCGATTTGGCCAATTTCAGCTGAATAGTCAAAATTTTATCTCAATAGATAGAGACCGAACGTGTAAAGGATTGGTGAAAGGGCTCCAAATCACGTTTCCTTGAAAACTAAGTTAACCGTTAACATAATTGAAAATGTGCATAGGTTAAATTGAAAAGTCTGGCTGAATGGGCAAAATTTGGTCGTAATAGATAGGGAGGAATCTACCCCTAGAGATGAAATGTTTAAAGCTTTGTGAAAAGATCCTCCAAATCACATTTCCTTGAATATTTCGTTAACCCGTTAACATAATTAAATAAAATTTTGTATTTCTATTGAATAGGTAATTTCACCTGAATAGTCAAAATTTTATCTTAATAGATAGAGAGTAATAGCCAAACGTGTAAAGGCTTTGTGAAGGGGTTCTTTTTTGACGTTTCCTTGAAAATTAATTCATCCTGTTAACATAATTGAATGAAACTGTATTTATGTTAAATACTAAGTTTCCCAGTAAATAGACTAGATTATAGCTAAACAAAAAAAGGATATTAAATAAATAAGAATGGTACGTGTAGAGTATGGAAATCGATTGCCCTAATGAGTTCAGCCAGCTAGATTTCATTTATTTATTGAATCATGTATATTATTGATTATAAATTTGTTTCAAATTATTCCTTCTTGTACTTGTAATGTATGGCCGATGAATATTTTTGAAGGAAGAGTTGCGTTTGTCAAATGTTAGTCACTTCTGGCTAAATACGTAAAGTGAATTTCACCAGCTTTTTTTCTAAGTCTTCATTGTATCGAGAAGTTCTCAATTCAGTTATGCTTCGGAGACTTCCACCCCCTGATTCCCAATGGGAGAGTGGGATTAAATTTTCAAATCTCTTCTTAAGAAAATTCCCCCTCGCTCACTCTGCAGGGTTGGGAATTTGTTTTAGAACGGAAAGGCCTAACTCCTCCGACACTTTCCCCCATTAGGCGCTGTGGAAATGCAAATACTTGAAGTAGTGCCTTTTCCGACCCACGGCGACGTCGCTAATTGCCGTTAGCGCGTTTTCCGAGTTTTGAGGTCAAGCCCCGTCGCCCGGGTAGACAATTGACTACGGATTTACATAGCTAACTCACGCCAGCGACATGTGAATGTAATTCCATTAGCCACGACTATAAGATCCAAATTGATCCACCCTCACCTAATAAGTCTTCAGACTTCGCAAATCCCTTATAACTATTTATGAGAAAGCTCCTACCCAATTGTCTCCTCGGGAAATGTCGTTATTCAAATTCTCCTGTGAAATTTCGAAAAATGAAAAGTATTCTTGGGGACTCATTATTAAAGCTTAAAACTATAGCTTTTTACATAATATACATGCATAAAGCATAAAACGTTTGGACGCAAAGTTATTCCGTGATTTTTCCCACAAGTTTAGGATATTTCTTGTTCGTGCCGGTTAAATTTCACAAATATGATCCCAGGGTGGCTCCAGGAAATCCCAATTAAATTAATATAATTATGATCGATCCGTCTCCATTATAAACAATGATATTATATCACGTGAATTTAATTACTAATTATGTCAATATTTTGACATGATTAAATAATAACATTGTGCCTAATTACAGCCGATCCATCAAGGGTTCTTGTCTTTTTTATTAAAGTTCAAACCATCCAGTTTTTTAAAGAATTTATCAAAGCCTTCTGTGTTTCATTTAAATCTGGAAAGTTTAAAATTGTGATAAAATGCCCCTGGGAGTAGGGAGAGAAAAGGGTTTTGTGAGAGCAAAGAAATGGAAAGTGTAAATATAAACATCTCTTACCCCTTTAGCCTCAAGTTAACTTGAAAACTCGTTTTGAGGAAAGACAAACCTCAGTGAAACAGTAAACATTAAACAGTTATTTAATCTACCGGAATGGAAAGGAAAATTGTGCCTATTTGAAAAGGAGCAAGTTTGTACATATATTGAAATTTATCTTACATTGTCTTTTATTTGTTTCACAAATACTATTAACTAAATGGTAAATTTGTTTTGTTTTAGGTAAGTGTCTGCTGTTCTAAACTGTGAGTTTTATTTTTATATATAAATATGCATATGCTAGCCGTCCGCTCTAGATGGTACTTTAAACCTAGATTTCAGGAAAAAGGTTTTTTTTCTGTTTTCCCCCCTACCCTTCAAGTTCCAGACATCTTTTACTCTCACACATCTTTCCTCCGTTGAAAATAAAAAATAGAGGAAAAGACAGTGCATTCAGAAAAATAATGGAGTTCTATCTTTATATGGTGAAACCTCTCTTAACGGACAATTTTAAGATTTCGATTTTAGTCGTAAAAACGGAGTAATTCACCCCTCTAGAATGGACGTGAAGAGTAGAAATATTATAAACTTCTATAAGACAAAATATCAATTTTTTAAAGAAATATATATAGTTAATAAATATTAAATATAAATTACATAGATAGATAGACATAATAGATACATAGATAGGTTGATAAATTGATAGATGTGCGAAAGAAGGGTCCAATTTTCGGCTGGTTCAAGGCGCGGATACAGTTTTGTAAGACCCGCAAGTCGCGAGGGTTTAGCCTAACATGGACGCCGTGAAAGTGGCGAAAGACAAACGTAAATCGTTAACCTTTACTACATCTGAAAGGGATGTTTTTTTTTTTTTTGTTTTTTTTGTACTGTCGGATGAGTCCTCTGCCTCTATTTATTACAAATTTTTTAACTCATCATTGAATATGCTTTTAATTATTTCTTCCGTTGAAAATATAAAATAGAGGAAAACAAAGTTCATTTAGAAAAATAACACAATTCCAATCGTTATACGTGAAAGTCCTCTTAACGGATAATTTTTCCATTCCCTAGCAACGAAATACAAAATTTCTGTACATTTAAACCTTTTTATACTGGTTGCGAACCTTGCCGTCAGTCCCCATCNTGCATATTAGCCATGTGACAATTCATATATATGTGTTCAAATTTGGGGGGGTTATTGTGAAAAAAGGGCCAGAGGCGACGGTGGGAATCGAACCCACGACCGCGGCGTGAGAGTCTCTCATGCTAACCACTCGGCTACCGCCGGGAATATTCAAAATGTGGGGTTGAGATGGGAAGGTAGTGTGTGAGTAGAGCTCACGATAGCTCAAGTGGTAGAGTAGCGGCTATCAAGCCAAAGGTCCTGGGTTCGAATCCCGCTCGTTACACTGACTTTTTTATCTTAACTAAAACCCTTAATTAATTGAAAGATATTAATTGGTCAAGCGGACCCCGAAAACTAGTGAATTGTAAATAATGATTATTCGGAAATCGCGAGATGCGGTCTGATGTGACGTAGGTTTTAGAAAAACATTTTCTATATCGCGCCAACGTTTCGATCTTTATTGAGATCATCTTCAGGGCCTGGGATTTACAAACATTGTTTAAATTTTACCAATACATGTAGGATGTGAAAAAATGAATTTATACAACCCTAGAAATTTACTTACTTTGATTGAATCTAAAATTTTCTAGCATTGTATAAATTCATTTTTTTAATCTAAAATTTTCTAGAATTGTATAAATTATTATTTTTTTAAATCTAACATTTTCTGCATTGTATGAATTTATTTTATTGTATTTTTTTTAATCTAAAATTTCTAGTGTTGTTTAAATTCATTTTTTCACTTCCTGTATTTGCAAAATTTAAACATGTTTAGAAAACCCAGGCCCTGAAGATGATCTCAATAAAGATCGAAACGTTGGCACGATAAAGAAAATGTTTTTCTAAAGCCTACATCACACCCGACCGAATCTCACGATCTCCCAACAATCATTATTTACAATTTAGACTGATGGAGCAAAATCACGAAAGTAATTACCTACTTTTTACGTTTTTTATCAGGAGGTCATTGATCGGAAGATGTCCGAAGGAACAATATCACGAGAATAATCATTGACTAACGATCACTAAACACCACACATTGTAAATAATCCTTGTAGAACGAGTTTCTACTGCATAGCAATGAATATTCTTTCTAATATATACCGATGTTTTCAAATATAGATGTTTTTGATAAGAAAACGACACTTCCAAACTGAGATGTTTATGATAGATATCGATGTTTCAAAACATCGATTTTCAATCATTTCGCAATGCATCACACCATAAACAATATCCTGGATCAAGGACATTATCGGCCCTGGACCTTTTGCGGCATACCGACCTGGCAAATCCGAATAATTATCGAACGGTTATGAATGTCTTCGGTTCAATCCCACTGCAGGTGGCAATCCTCGGACCGAGGCAGGCGAAAAAGTTTATCAAAGGACCATCCCAAAACGGTACAACTGCTTAGGTTGTGTTAGGATTAGAATGATAGAACGACTGCTAACTGAACACTGCAGGTTAATATGGTGTGACGGACGCGAAGAAGCAGAAACAATCCTGGGCAGAAATTGCCAGGAAGAAGAACAGGGAAGATGTGGGTGCAAAGGGCCGAGGAGAAGCCTACCTGAAGGATACCCACGGGATCCTTAACAAAGCTAAACTTTTATGGAAAAACTGTAGATAATAATGGATATTGCACAATAGACCAATATTGGTCGCAGTGGTTAAAGCGATAAAGAGGCTCCTTTTAAACTTATCGGTCGAATCATATCATATGTTTTGTGTTTATCATCATATGTTTATCAATAGATTCCAATTTTATGTTTTGATTGGAAAAATAACTCAGAATCATTGAATCTGATATCTGTTGTATCAATAGCCAAACCCGGTAGTAAAACTTGTAAAACTCCACAATCAGCCAAGCTTTCATTACATCCTGGAAAGGATTAGGGTTTTCGGCAAGGGGCTAAAATAGAGCCGTGGTGGGGTGGGAGAAAAAATGTTTTAAAAGTGTCAAGAGCAGGTGGGGGGCCTTAATGACCCATTTGCGGGTGACACTTGCCTTCCAAGAGGGCATTACATCCCTCTTAGGGGTCGGGACTCCATTTTCGCGGTTTAAGTGAAGAAAAAATGTATATTCCACCATCCACCGCCTCAAGCGCAAAGTACGTGGTGAAATTTATCAGCGCATTCGGACAAAAGTTTGTTTAGACTTACCTAAGACCTTTTATGGCTACAATCTAAAAATTTCAGGGTTCTAATTGAAAGAAAAATAGCCTTTATCTATATATCTATACTACTAAAATAAAGAAAGAAAGTTTGTTTGTTCATAACACGTAATCTAGAAATCTATTGATCCAATTTTAATCAAAATTTTTTAGACGCGTTCCTAAAGATCATAGGAATGACATAGGCGTAGTTTTGTCATGCTATTACAGTATTAAGTAAAAAAAAGTAAAAGATATGTAATTTTGTATGTTATTTTGCATATCGAAACGCAAAGCGGTTCAACGCAACTGCTAATCCTCAACGGTACGTGGGCGATGAGAGAGGTGGAGGATTTATGCGGAGAAGGTACTTCTATACAATATCAGACGCATGCAGATAAATGAAAAACAACGTCGTTTACCGTTTTAAGCAAAACAATGTTAGTTTGAACTTCAGTTTAAAAGTGACGAGACTAGAGAGCGATATCACGATCGCAGTACCTCACTAGGGGAAGCACTGCGCGATATGATGCTCGCTGTACCTCACTAGGGGAAGCAAGAGAGCGATGGTTTAACAGCTGTGTCAAAACAGAAAAGTAAAACGGTTTTCTCGTTATTTCTGAGTACAGGATTACCCGAAATTTTTTTTGATCTTTCAATATTAGGCCGAGAGAAATCAGAGAATGGCAAGAATTAATCTTGGGGGAAGGGTAGCATGAAAAAAGACCAGGGGCAATGGTTACACAGTTTACGAGCTTTATTATTTAATCGTGGGAAAGATATTAATTAGTCAAGCGGACCACGAAACTAGTGAATTTTTCAAAATTTTCGTGTTTTTTTTTTTTATTTTTGATATGACAAATACAGAGAGTATTCTTTAAAAATTCTAGAACAGCGAAACGTCAAATATACGCATAAAATATTAAATTTCATCCATCTGAAGTTTATGAATATTTATCAGTTATGGTAATATTAAATATGTTTAAACAGTTTGGAGGCATGTTATTAGTAGCTTTAGAGGAGGAGGGAAAATTCAAAAAGTTGGGTTGAGATGGGAAGTTAGTGTCCGAGTGGATCGAGGTCACGATAGCTCAAGTGGTAGAGCAGCAGCGTATCTAGCCGAAGATCGTGGGTTCGAATCCCGCTCGTGACGCTGACTTTTTTATCTTAACTAATAACCTTAATTAATTATTTAAAATTTAGACTGATGGAGCAAAATCACGAAAGTAAGTACCTAATTTTTATGTTTTTTTATCAGGAGGTCATTGGTCGGAAGATGCCTGAAGGGACGAGATCACGAGAATAGGTCGGGTAGGGCATCATTTTGAGAAGTTTTTATTTTATCAACGATGAGAAACGATTTTTCAAAAGTACAAAATTCATTCATGGAAGTTGATAGATTATTACTCGTGTGGGTCAGTGTAAAGAATGGGTACGATACAAGCCCAATTGTACCCACGATATCCACACAAGTTTTTCTCCTTTGTTCTTAATTTTAACAAACACATGTACAAATTTTAAGCTTTTATCAAATTGGTTATTAGTAATATAAGGCGCTACTCTGTAGTCTGGTGGGGAATATCAGTGGAATACAAACTATATGCTTTTCCTTGTCACGAATTTATTTATTTACGTCATAAGCTCTTTATCGGGAAGTAATTTGTCGTACGAGGTAGAAGTCTGAATGAGCAAGGTCAGGAGTACAAGTAGGGTACGATAATAGCCAGATTGTATCCATTTTGGAAAAAATTGTCTCCTTTGTTTTAGCAAAGCGGTGTAACCATTTGCTTGAACGTTAATGATCATCGATGGCATTGGTCGAATGAGTTGGAAGGAGGAAGGTCAGGACTGTATTGAATCCTGGTTCAATTCTGGTAAGTATAGGCTCTTCCTGTTAATCCGGGTATCGTTTTTCTATCAGAATATCAAACGAGATGGTAAAGGTTGTTGGCCATTGCCATTGAAGCTTCAAACTCAAGGGTGGGTGCCGTAAAAGTGATGCGGAAGAACTCATTTCCATCAGTTGATGAAGATTGTTAGTTCTGGAACAAGATCGTTTTATTCTATCTAGGAAAGGTTTTTGGTTTTTCATATCAGGCATTATTCATTCAAAAAGCGTGGTTGGTTGTAGAGGAAATAAACTAAAGACGCTAGTTTGGATTTGAATAAATTTATTACGATTTTCCAACTGTGTTTTACGATTGTTTGTATATGGATTTTGAGTCTCATTTATACCTCCTCTTCAGTACTTTTTGATGGGTCTAAACCTATGAGTCCAGAAAGTAAGAGTCGTGTGTCGAGACCTATCAAAAAGTAAATTACCGAAGTGGAGGTATAAATGAGCCCCAAAATGCATATGCAACAAAATAATATTACAAAGTCGTAAAAGACAGTTGCAAAATCGTAATAAGTTTATTCAAACCAAAACAAATCTGAAAAATGTCCATCAATAAAATGACTAAAAATGAAGAAATGAAGGAGTAGGCTACGACTATTTTTTGGTAGAAGCTTTCTGATCATGCTGGAAAGAATTTCTGTCCTACTCTGCTGAACTTTTAGGACTTTATCTTTAGTAGGAGTAAGTACGTTTATAAAAGGTTTTTGGTGTTATTTATGATGTATTTGATTGATTCTTTGTTTTTCTGTATCATTACCGTTACATACTTTCCATACCCTTGTATGTTTTTTCTCTGTTTTTCCAGTCTTAACCTACGTAAATTCTCTCTTTAAAACATGCATGAATTATGTATAACGCCGTATATCGCGGATTTTACTAAGCGAGGTAATTAAAAGACGCAGGATCCTGCATGGCGCCGCGCAATAAACCAACAAATTGAAACTTTTCTTCAATATTTCACCCGGGGGCTTTTGAAAGTCGAATTTATTAAAAATCCCCAGCTAAGTATTTTCCATTAGGGTAATGAGGCAGCGTGATGGAACCGCTTTTATTTGTCAAGTTTGTCTTTCGTTCCCGGTTTCGAAATTCAAGGAGGCGATATGTCGCCGTTTCGAATCAGTCAAAGTCTTTCAGGATGTCAAATCTTGTCGTCGTTATGGAACAGGGGCACATTCGGAACAGGAAGATCTGATCCTACTCCGAAACAACTAACAGTTTTCTTTCTTTTTTATGCACATGGCAAGAAGAATTTTGATCAATCATCAGTTCAGGTCTGCTATTGAAATAAGCTGATATTTATCTTTCCGCCTGTTCTCGCTTGTTTTAACCTAAATATATACCGTCAACAAAGCAAACAGATCTGATTGGCAAAACCCGACATGACTCGTCCCTATTAACATAACAAACTATAAACTTTATCGTTTTCTTCCTTTTTGTTCCTTTCGCTTTTTGTGATTTTTTCGCCCTTTGGTTTTCCTTTTTTAGAAGACCTCCGACCATGCGGATAGAAAGACCGGAAAGGGGGCGAGGGAGAGGGATAACCGGGTTAGGACCCGATTCCACGGATTATATCGAATTAAACCCGCTACACGGGTTCGGGTTATGTTCATCCCCTTCTCGCCCTTGCGACTCCTCTCGACCATGAGGAACAAACCCTTAATTACTCGCCCCGGGCCCGATGTCCGGCCCCGAGAGATCAACTCTCTTTTAAAAGATCATTAGCTCGGACTTTCTCCTATTTCCTACGTACAAACACAATCCGAAATAATACTGATTTCGTTTCCAAACTTCCCCCGGCAAGCCCTGTTATTTAGCACTTTGAATAATCCCTTTTGGGATTTGTAAATTACGTAAACAATTTCACGGAAGGATGATGGCGGATAGTCAATATTTGTAACATTTCCCTGTGTTAAATGTTTTCGTTTTTTATTCATCTACTAACTTTTGCTTTACCTGAATGTATTTTAATAAAAAAATTTAGACTAACTTTCTAACAATCAGGTAGCCGAGTGGTTAAGGCGTCAGACTCTCGGCTAGTAGAGCCCGCGGTCGTGGGTTCGATCCGCACCGTCGCCTCTGGACTTTTTCTGATGCGTCAGGTGACCGGTGGCCGCAATTGAAAGAAATCGACACGGCACTCATCAATGGAAGGAGTGGGAGCAGATCTCAGCGACCCTGAATTTTATCCCAAACCCTTCAAAAATGAGTTTCTTCGATGGAAGAACACCGGCACACCGGGGTCTCAAATTCACACTTGTGTTGCGAGCTCCCAAAAAATGGAGCCATGGATAAAGTACAATAAGCTGTAAGCTGCAGTGCTCAGGAGGGCACTCCTCTAGTTCCTGGTATCCATTGTAACAAAAAAACCTCTCAACAACACTGTGATAGAAATCAAAAATGAAGTCAAATATCTGGGCATCACACTTGATAAAACACTAACATTCAAGAAACACATCAGCTCCATTATCACAAAGGCGACACGAGCTTTAATGGTGTGCAGAAGAATAGCAGGGAGAAACTGGGGATGTAGGCCAGAAACCATGGTATGGATGTACACCATAATAGTAAGACCTTTACTTACATACGGAGCTATAGCCTGGGCTGATAAAGCGGAACAAGTAACCAAAAGGAAAGAACTCACAAAAATACAGAGACTTGCATCTGCATAACGGGAGCAATGAGAACATGTCCTACAATTAGCATGGAAAAGATATTGGGACTATTCACATGGTTGAAAGGACAGCACAGAAAACCATAATAAACTTTATTAGAGAGAAACCTCCAACAGGAATAAAACTGAAATGGAGAGACAGAAACAAACTGTGGAAAACCCATCCTTCACTCATGGCTCCAAGAGATGACATGAACAAGAGGTTTGAATTTAACAAAAAATTCCGAATACATCTGGGCACCAAAAAGGAATGGGAAAGAAAGGGAAATAACTCCCTCAAAAATGGCACCATCCTTTGGTACACAGATGGATCTAGAACACATGGAGGTACGGGGGCAGGAGTGTTTGGACCTGGAACCAAATACTCAGAACCCATGGGAAAGCATGAAATAGGACTCACCGATGTGCTTTAGGCAGAGCACAGGGGATACAATAGCTCTTAAAGGGCGCAGTATACCATACCCTGAAACATTATATCTACATCTACATCTACAAAAAAAAAAACAATCAGGTGGTTTTATGTTTTGAATCTATTTTATCTCTCAAGTATGTAAGGTTCATCATGAACAAAGAAGAGGTATTTTTCCTTTTTTTATCAATTTTACAAAGCTGTTGTTTTGATGTGAGGTTGTAGTGGCCCTTGAGAAGATTGACAGAGTGCCTGTCGATACCGCGCCAAATGAATGCCTGCCTTGCCCTTTGAAACTCGCACTGTTATGGAAATGGCGTACCGCCTAGGACATAACATTTCGCCGAATATAATTTATTGAATATTGTCATTGATGATTCAAATCTCATAAGTCAACAATGGCTAGTAAATCTTCATTAGAGGTTTCTTTTTTCCCCTTGTTTGGTGAATCATCCGAGTTTTTTTTTTGTCCTGTGATTTATGCCCAGTATTTAGCATCCGGGAAATGAGGCGTCGAACAACTCTGTCATGGCTTTGAGATATCGCCGTCGTCCGTTTTTCCACTTGGAGATATACGCCCTCCCCCCTCAGATACATATCTGCGTTATCTGCCCGCGGACCGTCAGCATAAATCCTTCATTTCGGGTCAATATCTCAAAAA